>NC_080389.1:25934407-26234407 GCF_028751815.1 Salvia miltiorrhiza | reverse complement strand
TTTAGCCAAAAATCCCCAAAATTATACTCTTCCACCTTTAAAACCTAAATCTCCTGAAAAGCATCAAATACACCATAAAACGGACCAATTTCCAGAAGATTTATCTTACAATGAGCACATTCAAACCCCTAAAATTAGAACAATTAAGCATAAATCAACCCCCCCACACTTAGCCTTTTGCTTATCCTCAAGCAAAATCCGTATGAATCATAGGAAGAGATTGATTTCAACAATGCTAATTTCCATCTAAACATTCACAAAGTCAATTCAAAATTTTACAATCAACACACATCTCTCGATCATGCAAGTAACTCAAAGTTTGAGAAGCAACAAAAGAGTAATGCAAGTAATTCGATCAGACCCAATTCTCCGCTAGAAGTGAATTCCCTAATGTGATCGCCTTTATAATCAATATCACCATTTTTCCACACTTTGTGCTTAAGATTTTCGACAGTTGGGCCATAATTCATGAAATAAAACCATTTGGATGTGATCCAAAGTCTTTTCACGTGGTTTCCCATGCTCATAGTTAGACTAGAGGAACAGAGACTCAGAGCTATCACATTTCAGAACAGGCCAGATGTTTCAGAGCTGGCAATTTTGAAGTTGGCAATTCGTCCAACATTTTTCACATTTCACAGATAAGATACGATCGTAGGCAATCACAATGACAACACTCCTTCTAGCATCTACCGGACAAATCACGTTTTACTAACTTACAATCATGTTGCAACAAAACTCATAATTCATTGCACAAACAAGAAACATATATCAAGAGTAAAACAAGAATAACCACCATTCATTCACAAACCCGAAATTCGCATCGAAAACCATCTACTCTTCCACAAATTCATAAAAATTAGCAAGATTCGAGACAAAAAACTAAGCATAGAAAGACTAATCTCGCCCAATTGAAAATATAAGCACAACAAAACACCCCCCCACACTTAAAGCATGCCATGTCCTCAGGGCACAAAAAGAAATAAGAAGAGTTGAGGATACGTCCCTGATTATCGGCATTGAGACACTGAAGCATCGTGCGAGGTGGTGAGATGGGGATTCGCTGGCTGTGGCAGAGCGGAGTGTTGCAGCGGGGAGAAGGGCAGTGGTGGTGAAGTGCAGTGCGGAAAGGTGCAGCGGTGGTGGCAGCAGCGCTGGTGGCTGTATGAGAATTTCAGCGCTGAAAATAAGACATGCTCACCAAGCATCATAGTATCCGCAAAGCAACCAAAACTTAGGAAAGACACGAAACACCCAACTAAAAACAAAGAAAAACAAAAACTAAAAACAAACCAACGGTGGATTGCCTCCCACCAAGCGCTAGAGTTAGAGTCTCCAGCCCGACTTCAGATCTGAACTTCAGCAAGGGTTGTGCAGAGCTTGAGATGTTGGATTTGTATACTGAAAGCAAGAACGTTTTATGCTTGTATACAATGTTTCCTAAGTTCACTATCTAATCTCCTATCTGATTGTGTTCATGATTGCATATGTATGTTCTTTATCTCTATATAAGTAGATTATATGGTGTGTTGTAGATCACAGAAGACCATATAATTGGAATAACCTTAAGAGATATAATATGATCACAGCCGAAATAACTCTAGGACAAGTTATTGGTTTAGGCTGCAGTATAGATGGAAGTAGTTTGTCTTGGCTACTTGTCTATGCTGGTACGTCATTACGTATTGATAGGACCACAGTTTGAGATGTATTCTTCTATCTGACTTAAGTGAAGAATCAAGATCTCGGTGACTTATAAATCTTAATACTAATAAGTATTCAGATATATATATTAATTCGTATATCACTTTGACTTACTATGGGTGAAAGTTATATACTAACTCGAGTACTCTGTATCTTGGGTGATAGCGGTTAATATATGATATTTGATTATCTGTATTAGTACCCGTATCCGGTATAGGATAATGACATCCCCTTAAGGAGCCCAATAAGGTTTATTACGCTAAACCCTGCAGGTTGATTAAGTTCAGACGTAATAATAAAGTTTGAGTGGTACTGCTTAAGGATTTATAAAGAGATTAATTAATTTAAGCTGTCAGAGCTCTAATTAATTAATGGATGTCGGATATTTTAAATACGGAGATTTAATAAGTCTAAATACAAGCCCCGACTCATCACCGGCAATAAAGGGGTAAGTCAATATCGGTTCTCTAGTGGAATGAACTGATATTTATAAATTAATTATGGTCTGGGCTGACCATAGATAAATTAATTTATTTGAGGCCCATCTTTATTCCTTGTATCTGGTCCCTGGACTGGCCCAAAGACTCCTAGCCCTAGTATAGAGAGAACACGCCTCTTACATTATTTCTGGCGCCTCCTACGTATTTAATTCTATTAAATACAGCTGTCAGCTCTCAGGAAAAAAGACTGATAAAATATTAGGGTTTTGAGAGAGCTGTGGGGCGCAGGAAAAATGTGTGGAGCATTCTCTCTTGGGACTTTCATAGATCGTTGTCCATCCAACGGTGAAAGCTGAGCGGGATACAGTCGAGAAGATCAGAGCTGGAGTCAGATTTTCGCAGGAAACCAAGTTCTGGCAGTCTCCGTAAAACGGCCATAACTTCCTCCACAGAACTCCGATTCAGACGAATCAGGCGGCCACGGAAAGCTCTCTCGAAGACGAAGAAGTCGTATTTCTAGGTGAAATACGATTTGAGGACGTTTGAGGCTTCAAACGAAGGCGTGAAGTTGGCTGACCTGTTCAGCAACAGATTGACGAATTCTTAGGAATTCTTCAGGTATTCTCTAACTCCGACGTGCAGTTGTTAAATTCATAGGAGCATGTTAGGATTAATCGTTGTATGATAAATTAATAATATTCCAAGAAACGATCATCGGGCAATCGGAGCATTAATTCAGTTTAATATTCCTTCAATTGGTATCAGAGCCCAGGATTAATTTCTTGGCTCTATTATTAATTTATGTACGATTAATAATGTGCGTTGTTTTTACTGCTGTTGTTCTTCGTGGCTTGTTGTTTCGTGGAATACGTCGTTTTGACGTTGTAATCGTTTTTCACCACGAGAAAATCCGTGGTTAGATTAGGATTTCAATTGTATTTGTTTTTCCGTTGTAAATCTGTAAAACCGAGGAACGAAACGAGGATGACGACGAATCAACGATGAGGAAGGTGTAAGGAGGGCGGGACTGCACGGCGCGACACGGGCTGCCGGCGCCGAGGGCGGCGCGCGCACGAGCGCTTGCGCGCTGTGCCGCGCGCGCCTGGTCGGGCTGCCGAGCAGCGCCGGGTGCCGCAGATGCCGAGGGCGGTTGCTGCTGCTGCTGTTGCGTGCGAGGCGTGGCGAGGCGAGGCAGACCGAGGCGGGCTCGGCTAGGGCTGGGCGAACGGCTGGAAGCAGCGGGCAGGGGCGGTGTGCGCCCGGGGCTGCGTCTGGGCGCTCTGCGCGCTGCGCGCCCGGCGGGTGGCGCGCTGCCGCTGCTGCCGCTGCTGTTGACGTCCGCTGGAGCAGCTGCCGCCGAGATCGCCGAGGGCCTGATGCTGCTGCCGCTGTGCGCGCGCTGGAGGCGCGCTGGAGGCGCGCGGAGGCTGCTGCCGACTGTTGCTGTTCGCCCGGTGCCGCGCAGAGGCTGCTGCCGCTGGGCTGCTCGCTCGCCGGGCTGCTGGTGCGGCATACGCCGGTCTGCCGCGCGCGCCGGGGCGGCTGTGCAGAGAGGCGGCGGCGCCTAGGGTTCCAAACCCTAGGTGGCTGCGTTTCAAACCCTAGGGGGCCCAAACCCTAGCTAGACGGGCCCATGTGTTCGGGCCAGTTTTGTTTTTATTTTTATTTCTTTTCTGTTCTTTGTAATAGACTAGAAAAATGGGATTCCACGAATGGGTCACGAAGAACTTTATTCTTTTAATTCTGTTCTTTGCATGTCGTGGTGTTAATCCTTTATGCTCTTTGCATGTTGTTTTTGTCTCTGCTTGTTAATATGTGTTTATTAACTGCGCTTAGACAAGCATGCTAGGTTTATCGTTTTCTTAAGCATGCTTTAGAATTCTGCGAGCATGTTTTACATGTTGCGTTCTAGAAGAGCATGTTTAGGATTATATGTTGAGCATGATCAAACCTTTTGAAAGAAAAAAGACTAAGCTGTATTAATAATTTTATAGATGATTAAAAATTATTTAAATTTCCACAAACGATCTCAAGACAAAGTGATTAAGAATGTGAGTAAACGTCCACACATTCGTGGCTTACTTCATGTTTGATTTCACAAGTTTGTCAAGTTGAGATTTCTATTAAAAAAATATTTAAATCCATTTAAGTAGTGGGAGTTATGCGGTAAACGACCACCCTAACGTGGCTTACTCGAATGATTTTCATAAGTACTTTAGAGGATGGATTTTAAATAAGATAACTAAGAAATTAAATTGAATGCGGCATGGTCCTAGTGAGTATGTCAAATTCGAGAATTTAATTTCAAAGTTAGATTGTGGTTATTACTAAATAATTTTTATTCTTAAAATTATGTAGACCTCCACATGCGGTCTCAAGACAAAGTGTTTGAGAATATGAGTAAACGACCACCCTAACGTGGCTTACTTCATATTTGATTTCACAAGTTTGTTAAGTTGAGATTTCTATTAAAAATATTTAAATCCATTTAAGTAGTGGGAGTTATGCGGTAAACGACCACCCTAACGTGGCTTACTCGTATGATTTTCATAAGTACTTTAGAGGATGGATTTTAAATAAGATAACCAAGAGGTTAAATTGGAAGCGGTATGGTCTTAGTGAGTATGCCAATTCCAAGAATTTAATACTCAAGGTTAAATTGTGGTCGCTGCTTAGATATCATTTCAAGTACAATGTACAACTCCCCAACGGAGTCCCTTCTTGAATATGATATGGTCTAGTTAAAGTCCAACAATTAATTTCCTTTGTCAAAAGGTCAAGTTGACATGGATGGAAATTAAACGACTAGGTAAATAGTCTGGTTGAGGAATTCATGTGTAAACGACCACCCTAACGTGGCTTACTCGTGAGATTTCTTGGGCAGTTGGAGGTTTCATTAATATTGTTTTTATCAAAAGGTTACAATATTATTGTTACGAATTATGTGCTTTATGTTCGTTACTTTCAGATATGTCTATGTCTCTTACTGTTTTTATTTATTCTTGCACTAAGTTCTTTTTACCGGTCCACATATATAAAATGGAAACGCAGTTTTGGATTTTTATCTTTATCACAAACTAACACAATTTTTGTGTTGCTTACTACTCCACGTTCTTATGGTCCGAACAATGAGTCCACTGATGAGAAAAAGGAATTACATAAAAGGTGGCATGAAACGAATAATGTGGCTATATGCTATATTATAAGTATAATGACACAAACCTTGTAGCTTCAACATCAGGGCATGGACGATGCTATTAGCATCATGCTGAATCTCAAGAAAGTGTTCGGAGAGTTGGATTGAGCTGCTCATTTAAATTTGATGAGAGTAATCTCGTTATTTTTATGAGTGAGCACAGCTCAGTGCACGAGCATGTCATGCAAATTTTCGACGGATTTGACTTGCTCTGTGGAAGTATCGACGGTGAGACAAAAGTCGATATTATCCTGAACTCTCTTCCCAAGTCTTTTAATTAAGAACTTCCGCCTCAACGCTGTTATGAGCAAGAAAGATAATACTCTTTTTGAGTTGTTGAATGCTCTAGTTACGGCTAAGGAAGTTGTGGGAAAGAGATGTGCAAACACTTGTTATTGCCAAATGAGAGCCATCTTCTTCGTCGAATGACGGGAAGAAGAAGGGTCCAAGGGGCAAGAAAGACAAGGGAAATAGTGGGAGTAGTGGTGTGATAAGATTGAGTATTGAAGATTTTTTCTTTCAATACTCAAGGCAAAGGGTTAAGGTACTTCACTTGCTATAGTAACTGAGACATATCAGCTCATTTTCTACTCAGTTGTGAGTAGTGGATAACGAGAGAAACTGATAATGATTGTTACACATTGCATGGCCTTTTAAGCTGACAAGGAAGCTGAGAAGTGATGAGATGATTGTCTTCATAGGCAACGTGACTAGAGTCGCAGTTGTTGCAATTGAAGCCTTGTCTTTAAGTTCTAAAGACATAGTTTAGTTTTTGAGAGTTCCTTATCATGTTCCAAAATTTTGAATAGATGGATCTTATGTCATTTTTGATAGTGGTGTTTCTATCATAAGAAATGACAAAGTTGTCTATTCTGGTATTTTGAACATCTCTCTTCATACTATAACTTGTCTACAAAATACCTTTATATTGCATTTACATCATCGAACAAAAGAAAGAGAAAAGTTAAGGCTAATCTCTCATGAGGATCTTACACATATATTAATACCCTAGAAATAGGTCACATCTATCTTAATAGGATCCAAAGGCTCGTGTCTAAATAAGTACATTGGATTCAATCCAGGTTGTACTATTTCGAACCTGCGAATCCTGTATAGAGGAAAAGATGGAGACCAGGTCATTCATGACAAAGGGGTTAAAGGGCCAATAATGTGTTAGGAATGATCTTTTCTGATTCATTGTCAGTGTTTGGGATTCCAACCCAGTTTACTACACCATGTAATCCCTATATAAAATGGTGCGGTGGAGAGAAGAAATAGGTCACTCTTGGAAAAATATGTTCGATGATAGTTATGTATCTTTGCAATTAGTCCTAAAGAATCAGAAGGTGGTTATTAGCAATGACACACGATTCTTAGAAGTGGACTATGGGAGTAATCACTAATCCAAGTCAGATAGTGTACTTCAAGAAATTGAAGACATTAGACAGGCGATTCCATCACCCAAGCCAAGTGTGCAAGAGTTTTGTACCACAAGACACTGCACACACTGTTGACACACGTGTTCCACCACAGATCCATTGTAGTGGGAGGTTTGTGGGACAACCCGATCGATTTATGTTCTTGGGAGAATCTTTGGATTCAGTCCCTGGTAGTGAATATAAGAGAATCGATCCATATATCTACTTGGAATTAGTGGAAGACGAGAATGTAGATTTCTGGCACGCCTCAATGGAGCAATCCATTAAGAATATGGTTGTATACTAAGAAAATCTTGCTACCAGAATGCCGTAAAGCCATAGGTTGCAAGTGAGTATACAAGAGAATGATAAGTCCGAATGAGCAAGGTCGTAGCTTTTAAAGCTAGACTGGTGGCGAAAGGTTATGCCCAATGTGAAGGTATAGGTTATGATGATATTTTTGCCAGTACCATGCTCAGAACATTCGGATCATTTTACCCATAGCAGCTCACTTAAACCATCGAGGTTACGTGAGGGAGGGAGAGAAACATCTCGTGTCAATCGCTCTCGTGTCATCAGTGATGTGGTTTATCTTGCATTTTATGTAAACAATATCCTCCTAATTGGCGACAATATGGAGCTATTGTTAAGACATAAAGTAATGGTTATCCGAACAGTCTCATATGAAAGACTAAGGAGGTACAGTATACATCTTTGTGATCAAAGTAATAAGGGATCACTAGAAAAGGATGTTGGGCTTATCTCGAGTGTCTTACATTGATACTGAGAATACTCGTTGTAGTATGAATACCGCCAAGAAAGGATTGCTAACTTTTAGATATGGCGTTCCTTTATCTAAAGACTATGTCTTAAGATGCCTATTAAGGTTGAGGAAATGAAGGCAGTATTCTACGTTTCCGCAGTAGATAGCTTCATGTATGGATTGCTATGTACGAGATCTTATATTTGCTATGCAGTTAGCATGATTGTAAGATATCAATATAGTCCTAGTTAAGGACACTGAATTGTGGTAAATTATATTCTCAAGTCCCTGACTAGAGAATAAGGATAGTTTACCAGTTAGACAGTTTAGTTCCTTTTTGGATTATATGATTTCGGATTTCCAGGCTGACCGAAACAAAGAATAATTACCTCGAGCTATGTGTTTTTTCTTGGGAGGTAAAACCTTTTGGTTTGACCACTACCTCCAGGATCTAAGGGTAATTCCTAGTTTGCGTGGGAGCATCACCTTCGTGATACCTCAAGTGCAGTTGCGAACTCTAAGGAATCCAAGAACCACAAGGGGTTAAACACATGGAGAGTAAGTACCAAGTTATACGATTATTCGTAAATCGAGGTTATGTGCTCAAAGAATAAATTCTCACATATTGGATAAACCTACTGATCTTTTCACAAAAGGCTTATCGCAAATGGTCATTGAAAGATGGGAATGCGATTGATGCCAGATTGATGCCACCCACTTAGGAAACTTTAAGTATAAGTGGGAGAAGTGTTAGGTGATTGGTAAATAGACGCATTGTATACTAAAAGTTTGCTTTAGTATAAGTGGGAGATTGTTGGATTTGTATACTGAAAGCAAGAACATTTTATGCTTGTATACAATGTTTCCTAAGTTCACTATCTAATCTCCTATCTGATTGTGTTCATGATTGCATATGTATGTTCTTTATCTCTATATAAGTAGATTATATGGTGTGTTGTAGATCACAGAAGACCATATAATTGGAATAACCTTAAGAGATATAATATGATCACAGCCGAAATAACTCTAGGACAAGTTATTGGTTTAGGCTGCAGTATAGATGGAAGTAGTTTGTCTTGGCTACTTGTCTATGCTGGTACGTCATTACGTATTGATAGGACCACAGTTTGAGATGTATTCTTCTATCTGACTTAAGTGAAGAATCAAGATCTCGGTGACTTATAAATCTTAATACTAATAAGTATTCAGATATATATATTAATTCGTATATCACTTTGACTTACTATGGGTGAAAGTTATATACTAACTCGAGTACTCTGTATCTTGGGTGATAGCGGTTAATATATGATATTTGATTATCTGTATTAGTACCCGTATCCGGTATAGGATAATGACATCCCCTTAAGGAGCCCAATAAGGTTTATTACGCTAAACCCTGCAGGTTGATTAAGTTCAGGCGTAATAATAAAGTTTGAGTGGTACTGCTTAAGGATTTATAAAGAGATTAATTAATTTAAGCTGTCAGAGCTCTAATTAATTAATGGATGTCGGATATTTTAAATACGGAGATTTAATAAGTCTAAATACAAGCCCCGACTCATCACCGGCAATAAAGGGGTAAGTCAATATCGGTTCTCTAGTGGAATGAACTGATATTTATAAATTAATTATGGTCTGGGCTGACCATAGATAAATTAATTTATTTGAGGCCCATCTTTATTCCTTGTATCTGGTCCCTGGACTGGCCCAAAGACTCCTAGCCCTAGTATAGAGAGAACACGCCTCTTACATTATTTCTGGCGCCTCCTACGTATTTAATTCTATTAAATACAGCTGTCAGCTCTCAGGAAAAAAGACTGATAAAATATTAGGGTTTTGAGAGAGCTGTGGGGCGCAGGAAAAATGTGTGGAGCATTCTCTCTTGGGACTTTCATAGATCGTTGTCCATCCAACGGTGAAAGCTGAGCGGGATACAGTCGAGAAGATCAGAGCTGGAGTCAGATTTTCGCAGGAAACCAAGTTCTGGCAGTCTCCGTAAAACGGCCATAACTTCCTCCACAGAACTCCGATTCAGACGAATCAGGCGGCCACGGAAAGCTCTCTCGAAGACGAAGAAGTCGTAGTTCTAGGCGAAATACGATTTTAGGACGTTTGAGGCTTCAAACGAAGGCGTGAAGTTGGCTGACCTGTTCAGCAACAGATTGACGAATTCTTAGGAATTCTTCAGGTATTCTCTAACTTCGACGTGCAGTTGTTAAATTCATAGGAGCATGTTAGGATTAATCGTTGTATGATAAATTAATAATATTCCAAGAAACGATCATCGGGCAATCGGAGCATTAATTCAGTTTAATATTCCTTCATGAGACTCCACTTCCATAATCTGACTCTGGTGCTCGTAGTATGGTTTCACTCGATGGCCATTCACTCTGAAACTCTCCTTCGTGTTTTCATTGAATAGCTCAACGGCACCATGCTCAAACACTTCCTTAAGTAAAAACGGACCACTCCATCGAGATTTCAGCTTACCCGGGAACAACTTCAGTCGAGAATTGAATAAGAGCACCTTCATCCCGGGGCAAAGCTTCTTATGGCAGATACGGCGGTCATGGAGTCGCTTCACTTTGTCCTTGAAGATCCTCGCATTCTCATATGCCTCATTGCGTAGCTCATCTAACTCCTCCATTTGCAGTGTGCGCTGCTTCACGGCAGAGTCCAAGTCATAGTTGGCAGCTTTGATCGCCCAATAAGCTTTGTGCTCTATCTCCACCGGCAGATGACAAGCCTTGCCGTATACTAAACGGTATGGACTCATTCCAAGCACGCCCTTGAAGGCAGTTCGGTATGCCCAGAGAGCGTCATTCAACTTTGCGGACCAGTCCTTGCGCGAGGGCTGCACCGTTTTCTCCAAAATCCCCTTGATTTGCCGATTGCTCGTCTCGGCTTGTCCAGAGGTTTGTGGATGATATGGTGTTGCAACCTTGTGCGTGATCCCATTCTTCTTCATGAGCTTTGCAAACAACTTATTGCAGAAGTGCTTGCCTCCATCGCTAATGATAGCTCTAGGAAATCCGAATCTAGAAAGAATGTTCTCTTGCACAAACTTAAGTACCACATTAGCATCACATGTCCGCGTGGGGATAGCCTCAACCCATTTGGACACGTAATCTACAGCAAGTAGAATATATTGAAACCCATGCGAAGTAGGAAATGGCCCCATGAAATCAATGCCCCACACGTCGAAAATTTCGACAATTAAAATGCTTTGGAGGGGCATCTCATTCATGCGGCCAATATTTCCTACTCTCTGACACCGATCGCAAGCAAGAGTGAAGGTGTGTGCATCTTTGAAAATGGAAGGCCAAAATAAACCAGATTGAAGAATTTTATGTGCTGTTTTCTGCCCCCCAAAGTGTCCACCACAATGATCCTCATGGCACATTTTTAACACTTGTTGTTGCTCCTCTGTCGGCACACACCGTCGAATGACATCATCCTTTCCAAGCTTGAAAAGGTGAGGAATCTCCCAATAATAGTGTCTGCATTGAGCTAAAAATCTCTTTCTTTCCTGCGATGTCAGCTCAGGCCGTAGAATACCACAAACTAAGTAATTGACAATATCTGCATACCAGGGCTCGGAACTCGCAGGGTTGCTCTGAACAGCGCTGACTTCGGCAGAGCTGGTCAGAGTATAGCTGGCTTCGATTCTGCGCTGGAGATGTCGGCTCCTCTGCTCTGGTACCGACTCCTCTGCTCTGGTATTCGACTCCTCTGCTCTGGCATGGGCAGAGTGGATCTCGGCAGTGCTGCTCTTATCAAGGGTTAATGCATATGTATGCTCAAAAGGAAAAGATTCAGGGATGCAATTGAGACTCGATTCTATCAGATTTTTATCCAATCGGGAAAGGTGGTCAGCTACGTGATTCTCGCTCCCTTTCCTATCCCTGATCTCTACATCAAACTCTTGCAACAGTAAGACCCAACGGATGAGACGAGCTTTAGCCTGAGGTTTAGTCATCAAGTATCGAAGTGCAGCATGGTCACTATGGACAATGACCTTAGACCCAATGATGTATGCTCAAAATTTATCTAAGGCAAAGATCACAGCAAGCATCTCTTTTTCAGTAGTGGTGTAATTTACTTGTGCACTATTCAGAGTTAAACTAGCATAGTAAATCACACGTAACATCTTATCCACACGCTGACCTAGCACCGCTCCTACAGCAGAGTTAGACGCATCACACATAATCTCAAAGGGCAATGACCAATCAGGCGCAATTACAACCGGGGCAGAGCTCAACTTAAGTTTCAATGTTTCAAAGGCATGCATGCAAGAGTCATCGAAATTAAAAGGAACATCCTGAGCTAGCAGTTTGCATAGAGGTTGGCTAATTTTAGAGAAATCTTTAATGAAACGTCGATAAAAACCGGTGTGACCTAAGAAACTCCTAATCCCTTTGACATCAATAGGGGGTGGCAACTTTTGGATTACCTCCACCTTAGCTCTGTCGACCTCTAGTCCATGCTTAGACACCACATGACCCAAGACAATCCCACGAGTAACCATGAAATGACTCTTTTCCCAACTCAAAGTTAGGCCACTTTCAATACACCTTTTCAACACAACATCAATCTTAGTTAAACAATCATGAAAAGACTGCCCAAAAATCGAAAAATCATCCATAAAAACCTCCACGCATTTACCAATCATATCAGAGAATATGGACATCATGCATCGTTGAAACGTCCCGGGCGCATTGCACAATCCGAACGGCATCCTCTTCCATGCAAATGTCCCAAAAGGCGTGGTGAATGTAGTCTTGACTTGATCTTCCGGTGCGATTGCGATTTGGTAGTATCCTGACAAACCATCTAGAAAACAATAAAAATCATGTCCTGCTAAACGGTCTAACATTTGATCAACAAAAGGAAGAGGAAAGTGATCCTTTTTGGTGACGGCATTGAGTTTCCTGTAGTCGATGCACATCCGCCATCCCGTGGTAGGGTGCGTCGGTACCAACTCCATCTTGTCATTGTGCACAACTGTCATTCCTCCTTTCTTTGGCACGACATGCACCGGGCTCACCCACTCACTATCGGCAACTGAATAGATAATCCCTTCGGCAAGAAGCTTAAGGATTTCCTCGCGCACAACCTCCATCAGCATAGGGTTCAAGCGTCGCTGGGCATCTCGCTTGGGTGTAGCTCCTTCTTCTAGGTTGATCCTGTGCATGCATGTGGCTGGACTAATGCCACGTATGTCACCTATGCTCCATCCCAGCGCTGCTTTGTTTCTCTTCAACACCTCGAGCAGCGCCTTTTCTTGCTCTAGAGTCAGAGTAGACGAGATGATGACTGGCTTCTCATTTGCGTCTTCTAAAAAGACATACTTGAGATTGGTTGGGAGTTCCTTCAATTCGAGTGCTGGTTTCTTTGCCCCCACCTGTTCCTCCCCTAAGCTGGGCAATGCAGGTTTGGGCAGTGCAGGATTGCTGGGCAGGTCAGCGCTGCCAGGGCTGAAGTCAGAGCAGCGAAGCTCTCGCGTCAGAGCAGCGCCGAACTCTTCAGCTTCCCGCGCTAGTTCTTCCATGTCTGCTGATCCAGCGCAAACTTCCTCGCATTCCTGCTCCTGTAAAAATACCTTCTCAACCAAGCCATTAATAGCATCTATATATGAGCATTCATTCATAAGGTTGTCCGAAGGCATAGCCCGATTTTCATGCACCGAGAAAGACACCGACTCCCCCAACACTGACATTTTAATAGTTCCATTTTTTACATCAATCAACGTGTTAGTGGTCGCCATAAAGGGCCTTCCTAATAGCAAAGTATGATCTCTACCATTCTCGTGCACATCCCCAATCTCCAGTACGACAAAATCAACGGGCACTATCAGGCCCCCGACTCTAACTAGGATATCTTCTACTATACCACGGGGATACCTGACGGACCTATCAGCAAGTTGGAGACACATGCGAGTAGATTTTAAATTACCTAACTCTAATTGTTGATAAATAGAGTAAGGCATCAAGTTAATCCCAGCCCCCAGATCCAACATACCCGTGGCTTCCTTACCATTTCCCAAAGCAATATTAATCACAAAACTACCTGGATCGCGTTGCTTGGGTGGCAAAGATTGCTGCATGATTGCGTTTGCAACTTCGGAGACCAACACCTTCTCATTGTCACCGAACCTTCTTTTGTTGGATGCCAATTCCTTGAAGAATTTCACATATGCAGGCACATTTCGGATCACATCAAGAAGAGGCAAATTCACATTTACCTTGGCCAACATGTTGTAGAATTCTTCAAACTGACGGTCCTGCTTCTCGTTTGTCAATCTGTTCGGAAAAGGAATCGGTGGTCGATATGGTGCAGTAGCTTTGTGGAGCTTGACCTCCTTCTCCTTCTCTCCTTCCTTTTGCTTGTCTGCCGTCTCTCCATCAGTCGGGCTGGTCAGCGCTAAGCTCGGCAACTCTGGTCTAGGCTGGACAGCACTCGGCAGCTCTGCTCTGGTCACGGTAGAGCTTGGCTGCTCTGCGCTGGTCAAGGTAGAGTTCGGCTGCTCTGCACTGGTCAAATTAGGAACCTCCACTTTGTTATCCACCATCTTACGACTGCGAAGAACAGTTACAGCAAGAGCTTGATGCGTCTGAGCAGGTTGACCATGAAACTTCCCGGGTTGCTGTTGTTGTTGGATTTGATTCAAGGTACCGGAAAGTTGTCCAACCGTAGTCTCGAGCCTTTTGATCGTAGAAGCTTGAGACTCTATACTTTGTTTGCTCATCTCCATAAAGGCTTGCAGTGTTTCTTCGAGCGTGGATTTTTGTGGTGGAATCGACGGCGCATTCTGTTGCGGAATGGATTGCTGTTGTTGGTATTGTGGTCGGTATGGTTGAGAAGGCCCTTGCGGTGGTGGGAAATACTGTTGTTGTTGATAGCCCATCTGGGGTGGTCGACGGAATTGATTCCCCCCAAAATTTTGATTTCCCCATCCTCCATTCGGCTGACTCCTCCATCCTCCAACGATATTTTGTGGACCTTGATTCATGCTCTGGCCATATGGTCTGTTCTGCACTTGATTGTAGGTTTGGAATCCTTGTGCTGCATAGACCTCAGCTTGTCCTTCCGGGGTAAACTCTCCCATTCTATGGCACTCATTAGCTCCATGGCTGAAATCTCCACAGATACCACACGGCTCAACATAATGTATGGCTGGTTTCTGCGGAGTTGACATTGGCAGAGCTGGATTCGGTTGAGTTATCATCGGCGGCGCTGAGCTCTGAACTGGAGAATTTTCCATCTTTTCCATCTTGAGCTGTTGAACTTCTCGCATGATCGAAGCCAATTGTTGCTGCATCTCGAACTGATTTGTCACAGCACTGGCTTCAACTCTTCTTCCACGGACGGACTTCTGTTGGGAGCTTTCGGCCAAGGTCTTGAAAATTTCTTTCAGGTCTGCAGCTGTCTTCCGAGCTATGTTTCCTCCTGCCATGCTATCCACCATAAATTGGGCAGTTTGTACTAACCCATCGTAGAAGAACTGCATCAACATGACATTAGTGAACTGATGTTGAGGGCATTGGCGGATGAGTTCTTCATATCTTTCCCAAGCTTCATGCAAAGGTTCGTCCGCTCCTTGGGTAAACTCCATTATTTTCGTTCTCAGCTCCTGTGTCTTGTGACTTGGGTAGTATTTCAGCATGAATTTTTCACAAGCATCTCCCCACGTAGTGATAGAGTTAGGCGGCAGAGATAGCATCCACGTCCTCGCCCGGTCTTTAAGTGCGTAGGGGAAGCACTTGAGCTTGAGTTGATCCTCCGTAAGAGTAAGTAGAGGGATTGTTTGCACTTGTGTGCAAAAATCCCGGATGAATTGCAGCGCATCCTCGCTTGGCATCCCGTGGAACACCGGCAGCAGATTCGAATCATTAGGTTTGAGATTGTAGTTTCTCACAGCAGCGGGAAGCACGATTGCCGACGTGTTGGTATCTCCAATTACCGGCCTGGTGAAGTCTCCCATATATTCCGTGTTCTTGGCCATCTCCTTCTTTTCCTTGTTTAAATTCTGCTTGGTGCAAAAATTGGCGGAGCTGGCCTCCTCCTCTTTAGTGTGTTTTGCCGTGGCTGTCGTGTGCTCTGTATCGGCAGAGCTGGCGTCCTCTCTCGTTGACTTCTCTAAAGGCTCCGAGTCAGAGCTGGCTGGCGAATCTAGTTCCTCCTCTCCTTCGCTCTGCTCGGGTAGTTCAGAATCAGAGTAGGACTTGGCAGAGCTGGCTTCTTCCTCTTCTACAGTCTGCTCTGGAACTTCAGGTTCAGAGTCAGAGAAGAAATCTTCAGTTTTGTCACGTGTTTCTCCATCAGAACTGGAGTTTGAACCCTCTGCTCTGTCATTCCCGATCACTCCCTTGCAGCTATTCTTCTTGAAAATCCCTTCGCTCGTACTATGCAAAGGAGACACCAATTTGCCTTTAAGACTACGGCGTCCCTGCATGCACAATACTGAACAAACGGATTAAACGCACCGAGTGGAAGAAACTTAAAAACAGAAATTAAATAAAGCAAGTAAAAACGACACAACTAAAACGCCTAAAACATTCCCCGGCAACGGCGCCAAAATTTGACTCAACCTAAACACCTCTAAGTTGACTTGCAATAGAACAAGGACATCCTAGCGATGGTAAGTTAACCCAGTGTCATCTCTCAAGGAAAGTCTTTAAGGGCTTTTAATAGTATCGTAAGAAAAAGCAATAAAAGAAAGCAGTAAAGGTTTTGATTTAAAAACGTAACTTAAACTTAAACGTAAATTGAACTTAAACTTAACCTAGGCAATAATTTAAACAACTCGAATTAAACCTAACTTAAGAAATTAAAGACTTGTAAATTTAGAGACTTCTAATCTAGGCGTGAAACTAAAGTGCATAATTTAAATTGCATAATTGAAAAGAAAGCATAAACGAAAAATGTAAACATGATTAAACGAAAGTAAATTGAATTTAAATACGAAATACCGTAATTGTCTTGAACGTATAATCGTGTCACTCGATCACAATCCAAGAACTAAACTAAAAACGAAATTAAAATCTAACTTAGAATACTAAAAACCTTGAACTAAGAAAGCAATGAAATTCCTAAGCTTTTGATGCCAACAAATCGCAAGGTGGCGTCTAAAACTAGGGCAAAAGATTGATTATACAATGAAAACTATGGCCCTATTTATAGACTTCAACTCCTTCTGGATCACCATGGAAATTACCATGCAAAGCCGGACTCTAAAAGGAATAGAATCATAGATGATAAGGTAACTCCAGCTATGACGCGCTCAGCAAGTAATCTCCACTCGGGCGGAAATCGCGGCTCTCGCCAGAGGAATGGTTATCGCCAGAGGAACGGATGACTTCTCTGATCTTGTCAGCGGAATGGGTTCCGCTCTGGTATTGATTCCTCTGACGTATCTCTACCCTCTGGCATATTGACTCCTCTGGCGCCTTGATTCCTCTGGCGGCTTGATTCCTCTGGCGCTTCCTCCGCTCTAGCGGGTTATTTCTCTGGCATGTCCACGCTCGCCTCGATTCCTCTGACGGTCGACTCATCTGGCGCTTTTCTCTCCTCTGGCGCTTTTCTCTGACTTAGTGAGTTCTCTGCTCTGTCTGAGATGATTTCTCTGCTCTGGTCTGGTCTGGCGTAAAAACGCCATTTTTAGCCAAAAATCCCCAAAATTATACTCTTCCACCTTTAAAACCTAAATCTCCTGAAAAGCATCAAATACACCATAAAACGGACCAATTTCCAGAAGATTTATCTTACAATGAGCACATTCAAACCCCTAAAATTAGAACAATTAAGCATAAATCAATATCCTATGAACAACTTTACTTCAGTTTTAGGGCTCCACTTATCGGCATCCTTGTTCAGCACGTGTGCTGGACTGCCCCAAACCCGAATGTGGTTAAGAGAAGGCTTGCGCCCTGACCACAGCTCGGAGTTTGCAACCGACTTAGAAGGCACTAAGTTAAGAATGTAAACAGTTGTTTCTAAGGCATATCCCCAGAACGAAATAGGTAAAGTAGCAAAACTCATCATCGAACGAACCATTTCTAGAAGAGTCTTATTTCTTCTCTCTGCTACACCATTCTGTTGGGGTGCACCCGGTGTAGTCAACTGAGATGTAATCCCAGATTCTAACAAGTATGCTCTAAACTCGTTACTGAGGTATTCGCCACCGCGGTCAGATCGCAGAGACTTGATACTTTTACCATGTCGCTTCTCTACTTCCGCCTTGAATGTTTGAAACTTGTCAAAATATTCAGACTTGTAGCGCAACAAGTAAATGTATCCGTACCTTGAGTAATCGTCAATGAAAGTGACAAAATACTCGTACCCTCCACGAGCTTGAGTGGACATAGGTCCGCACAAGTCAGAATGAACCAGTTCCAACACTTCTTTGGCTCTATACCCCTTTGCCTTGAAAGGCCGAGTCGTCATCTTTCCCTCTATGCTGGATTCGCAGACTGGGATTGGTTCTGCTTGGAGAGACTCCAAGATACCATCGGAAACCGGTCTTTGGATCCTCCTTAGATTGATGTGACCCAATCTTAGGTGCCAAAGAAGAGTTTGGTTCTCCAGAGAAGAAGCATTTCTCTTCTTTTGGTTTGTAGTCAAAGTATAAGCAGATGAAGAATAATCGAATGGACATGAAAAAGTATAAAGAGAATCAGCCGCACTTCTAAATAAAACTTGACTGTCTTTAATGAATATTGCACTGTCTTCTAAAAGAACAGAATATCCATACTTTCGTAATTGAATAGTCGAAATCAAGTTTTTCCGAAAACCCGGAACATAGAGTACATCTCTCAAAACCAAAACATGTCCATCAATCAATAAATTCACATCTCCAATTGAAACAACAGGTAAGCTTTCTTCATTTCCCATGGAGAGTGCCAGCTCACCTCCACTAAGCTCTCTTGTCCGTAGGAACCCCTGCAAGGTGTAACAAACATGGTCAGTTGCACCCGAGTCAACAACCCATTGATGGGAAGATCTCGAAACTGAATATGTTTCCGTTACAAGAGCAGTAGAAATACCTTGAGCTTTCTTCATCATGGGACAGTCAGACTTCCAATGTCCTACTTGTTGACACTTGAAGCATTTTCCTTTCCTCTTTGGCTTGCCAACGCCACCGGTCGAGCCTAACTTCTTCTTGCTCCCACCTTTTGGTTGGCTTTTCTTGCCATGGGGCCCGTTCTTCTTCCTATCATTCGGTGGAAAACAGGGCCCTGTGGCAGTGGCCAAAGCCTGTGGACTCTTTCCCATGACCTCCTCGGCCGCAACCAACTCATTAAGCAGTTCATTTAGAGTGAACTTTTTCTTGCCCATTACGGCATTGAGTCGGAAGTTTAAGTAGGATTTGGGCAGAGTGTGGAGAACCATGTCTACCTTAGTAGCATCCTCGATTCCTCCACCGAGCACGTCCAGCTCATTGAAATGATTAATCATTTCAAGCACGTGCTCGCGCACAGACGAACCTTCCGTCATCTTTGAAGACATGAGTTTCCTCATGAGTTCAAAACGGACTGATTGGTCCGATTCCCCAAAGAGCTCATCGAGCTTCCTCATAATTGCAGCCGCAGTCTCCAACGACTGATGTTGCAGCTGCAACGCAGAAGACATAGTGGTCATAATATAAGCTTTCGCCATATTATTCGCCCTATGCCACCGCTTGTGGGCCTCCCTTTGCTCTTCGGAAGACCGAGTATGAAGGTTCGCGGGAGCGGGAGTAGTAAGTACAAACTTATAAACCTCCGTTAGCCCAATCGAATTACACGCAAGCCACGTTCGTGTGGACGTTTACGCGCTCTTCGTTTGACCAGACACCCAGTCTTTGGTCTCATTCCATTGTCAACTTATCCTTATGACAAAATGGGACCAATAAACGGACCTTAACTAGACCACGCAATTTCAAGAAGGGACTCCGTTGGGGAGTTGTACTTGAAATAAATGCCTAAGCTATGACCACAGTTTAGTCAACTTTATGACTATCTTTTATTTTAACCCCTCCTAGAATAATCCATGAAAAACTAACCCGTGCAAGCCACGTTCGTGTGGACGTTTACACGAGAAGCTCCCACTATTCTCAAGGTTAAAATAATTAATTTTAATTCCTTCCAGAATAACACGCAAAAATTAATACATGCAAGTCACGATAGTGTGAACGTTTACATGCAAAACTCCCACTTATTCACAAGATTAAAATATTTTTAATTTAGAAGTTTAACCGACAAAAGCTGCAAATTAATAACGAGTGCAAGCCACGTTCGTGTGGACGTTTACAGCAATTATTAATTTACTTTGTCTTAAACCAACTGTGGAGGTCTATATCAATTTTATTTAAAAAAATTGAATTATCCGCTTAGTCTTTTACTTCAAAAGGTTTACAGGTTAAATCACGTTGACACGGAAAAGCTAAGCATGCATTTCTAGAACACATGTAATAAAACATGCTCGCTTGAAATTAAAACGTGCTTAGTGAAAATGTGATAGAACCTAGCATGATATTCTATGCGCATTTAAATTCACATAAAGCAAATAAAATCATGCTCAAAATACCATAACGGTGATTAAAACCACGACATGCTAAGAACAATAAAAAAAATTCTTCGCGGCCCATTCGTGGAATCCCATTTCTAATCTATTACATTAAAAACAATAGAAAAGAAATAAAAAATGGACAATAAAAGCCCAAAAACGCCTAAACAGGCTGAAAAAAAGATCCAGCCCTTGTTTGGGCCCAAAACGCGCGACCCAGCCGCCCAGCCCCGTGCAACAGCTGCCCAGACATGCTCCCAGCCACTCCAGGCCCAAAACCGCAAGTCCAAACCTTCTCTGGCCCAGATCCGTGCTCAGAACCCATCGACCCGCACCCTGCTCGTCTGACCCGCCATCGACCCGCGTCTGGATTTAGGGTTTGGCGAGAAAATAGGCGCAGCCTAGGGTTTCGCGCCGCCAGAGCGGCTCTACACACCACCACCACCCGCGCTCAGTCGGCTCCCGGCCACCAGCAAACTCCACCGCACTGCACAACCGTCGAGCAGCACCAGCACACGCCGATATCAGGCGCCGCCCCGCTGTCTCTGATCCTGCCGTGCCAACCTCCAGCAAGCCACCTTCCAGGCCGCGCAAAACCACGCTGTTGCAGAACCAGGCCACTCAAGACCTGTCGCTGCAGAACCTGCGTGACCCATTGCTGCGGTTTTCAACAGAACTGCTGGCCCTCCACGGCGATCGAGCAAGCAGGAGTCGCCGGAGCGACTCCAGCCCTAAACGCCGAAGGACAGCAGATTGTTGTTACTGTCACAGCACTGTCGCAAAGTTTGTTAATTTCTCATCTGTTCTCCGTCTTGTTCTCCGCCTCGTTCTTCACAGTTGCAGATTACATCCGAAAACAAAATACAGAATTCGAAAATCTAGTCTAACCACAGATTTCTCGTGGTGGAAAAACAATTACAACGTCAAACCGACGTATCCCACGAATCAACAAGCCACGAAGAACAACAGCAGGAAAATGGTTTTACTATTCGTTTATCCGATAGAGCCGAAATTCAGGAACCACGGCTCTGATACCAATTGAAGGAACCATATTTTGATATATGATTCACGTGCCCATGACCCATTTCGGATATCAAACGAATACATACAAAAACCATGTGGCTATAGCAAGAGGATTAGAATTAGGGTTGTCCCTATTATTTATACTAGGTATTAAAACCCTAAATAATAAGCCCATCATCTAATTAAACTAAAATAAAGCCCAAAGGCTTAAGTGAGAAATAGATGGACGGACGCCCCATATGGAGTGAAGCCTTTATTGGGCCAAGCGGGGATCTACTAGCTTGAATAAAGTTTGGCCTCCCAGTGCTCGATTTTCCTATTTAGCCCAGAATAAAATCGAGACACAAGTATTAATTTATTCCACTAGAAAATTAATACTGAATTACCTCTTTATTCTTTAGGTGAGTTAGGGCTAGTATTAGACTTAATTAATCCCCGTGTTTAAGATATCCAATATCCATTAATTAATTAATTCATCTGACGATCAATTAATTAATTAATTAGTCGTTTAATTATAAACGACATCTCGAGTGCTACCACTTAAACTTATTATCGTATAGGAACTAATTCCACCTGCAGGGTTTAATACGATAAACTTATTAAGTTCCTCGAGAGGATATTATCATCCTGTTATTAGCAGGACACGGATCCTTATTGCAATATAATCGCATGTCAAATAATAATTGCTATCACCCATAATATCGAGTATATTGAGCTTCAAGAGAACTCTCACCCATGATAAATCAAAGCAATAGTCAATCTATTATTCACACCGATTCCAACTAAGGTTAAGACTATTTAAGTCGCCGAGATCTTAATTCTTAATTAGTCAGAATATAAGAATTCATCTCACTGTGATCCTGTTCAATACACGAAGGTACTAGCATAAATAAATAGCCAAGACAAACTATTTATCCATTTATTCTACAATCTAAACCAACAACTCGTCCATAGTTGCCTCGATTGTGAACTCAATTTATATCTCAACTTTTGATCTTCTGTGATCTACAACACACCATATGTAACAACCCGCTCTTTTATCAGTATTTAATTCTAGTATTGCGTGTTTATTTATATATCTGCCAGTAAATGAAGCACCTTATGTTTTCAGCGATGTTTCTGAATTACGTATTTTGGAGACAGAGTCACTACACTAGCAGTATGCATTTCTATTTATCTTCGCGTGTTTAAGACCGCGACGAGAATCTTTGAGCCGATGAATTATTATTACTCAGTTATAACCAACTTAGCGAAGTTGTGTTATTTATTAATCATGATGGAGTTTATTTCATGTTGTTACTTAAGTCGTGAATTATTTCCGACTTTGAATCTAATTAAATCTACGGATTTAATTTAAGTATTAGGATGACGAACGAATTAAATCTACGAATTTAATTTAGCATGTATCAACTTTAGGAAACGCGAAACCAGTATTTCAAATACAGAGAAACCAACACTGAAGGATTTTACTTAGATCTTTTTCTCTTAGATCACATCAGCATCCACGCCACCCTATCCTGCCACCTGCCAACGCCATGATTGAGGAAAAGAAGGAAAAATGGAGAAAAGAAAAGGTGGATAAGGTGCTGCAGCAACAGCCATTGGCTGGGCAGTCGAAAGGCCTCCCACGCAAGCTGCAGCAACAGCTCTCCTCCCATTGGCTAGGCAGCCGAAGGGCCTCCCACGCAAGCTGCAGCAACAACTCTCCTCCCATTGACTGGGCAGCCGAAGGGCCTCCCACGCAAGCTGCAGCAACTGCTCTCCTCCCATTGGCTGGGCAGCCGAAGGGCCTCCCACGCAAGCTGCAGCAACAGCTCTCCTCCCATTGGCTGGGCAGCCGAAAGGCCTCCCATCGCCTCACCTGCTGCACCCCATCCCACGCCATGCAGAACTACGACCAATGCCCTTCCTTCGGCACTCAAGTGCACACCAGCCAAGCTCCTAGTATAAATTCACTCTTCAACCCTTGAGCCACCCCTTTCTCCTTTGAACACTTAGAATTTTCAGCAGCAACAGCAAGAAGTTTCATCTCTCTCCACGCCTTGCACGAAGGGGAGTAGAGCGAGATTCTTACTACCGACTTGAACAAGTTTGCACCTCGACGCTCGATAAAGCGAGAGAGAAACCATCGTTCTTTACCCGACCAAAGCACGCAACATATCAAGGTAACCTTCGACCTCTGTTGCTACTCCACTCGGAATGAATCACACTCGCAGATATCATGTTTTATGGGCTGTAAACGAATGAACAAAAGCATGTTAAGTCACGTTTTAGTGGAACCTACAACTTGAACCTTGATGAACGACGAGAACTTTAGCTTTAAACGTAGACGAACGTGAATAATCACAGCATGCTCACATAGGTAGAGATTAAGGTCTGTATACGAGTGAGAATCGAGGCGAGATAAGGACGGAGAGTTCTGGTTTTGGAAACTGGAGTCCCCGTCGCTCTTCCCAGGCCAGCGGGGACGAGTCCAGCGGGGATGAGTCCAGTGGGGACGAGGCCAGCGGGGACGAATCCAGTGGGGACGAGTCCAGCGGGGACGAGGCCAGCGGGGCCGAGTCGTCCAGTCCAGCGGGATCGCCTCTCCAGTGCAGCGAAATCACCTCGCTAGAGGAATGGCCAGATGAATCACCTCGCCAGAGGAATGGCCAGAGGAATCACCTCGCCAGAGGAATGGCCAGAGGAATCGCCTCGCCAGAGGAATCGTTCCTCGCCAGAGGAATCACTTCGCCACAGAGCTGACTTAGAGGCCAGAGCTGACCTCCAGAGCAGAAAGCGAAGAAGCAGAGCAGACCGAGAGAGAGAGAGAGAGAGAGAGAGAGAGAGAGAGAGAGAGAGAGAGAGAAGAGAACATAGGGTGTTTAAATCTTTATTATTCCTTTCCCTTGCTTACACGATGGGAGATTATTATGTTTTACTGACAGTTTAGAACACCCTAATGAGAACGAATCGATGTAGTTAATTACATGACTTCATGGGACGGAACCTAGTTGGGTTAATTGTTTAATAAAAAGGAATATGAGCCATGCATAATTACATTACGCATCCTCATTTGTTTGAGAATTTCCTCGGACTAAGACCTTACGTTATTTCTTTTCCGAATCAAGGTTGAACGCAAGAGTTTAAGGCTTAGTCGTGAGTCTCCACTACCAGGTGGGCATTACTTTCATATATATCAAATGAGTTTAAATGTTACGTTCAAGCAAGTTATTTCATGACAAAATCTTTGAGTTAAAGTTATTTCAAGTATTGTCTTGCCATAAAATGTTTCAATTTCAGTATGATATCTATCTGATGTGGCTTTGCCAGTTATCATGTAATCGAATTCGGGTCTTGAGCAGTTGATAGCTATCCTGCCTTGACTAGTGTACACGAGGGACCGTGAGTCATCTAGTGGGTTGGTCGGTCTGGTGTCCGTTGAGAGGTGGCCACCTCTCCGGCACGCAACTTCAGATATGATAGATTATGAGAACTTAGACTGCAGTCGAACTTTAAGAATCATAAATGAATTTAGTAAGCTTGGGCCTTTTAGCGAAAACTCCCTTGCTGTACTGTTTAATGGCATGACAATTTATAGTTTAATGAAGCATGTTTATGTTATACTTAGGCATACGTGCCCACTGAGTACTTTTGGTACTCAGCCCTGCATATATTTCTAAATGTGCAGGTTGAGAATGGCAGATGGAGATGAAGTGAGGAGCGGAGCTTTTGTCATTGGTCGAATAAATAAACTCTTGGATACATGTCTTCATACATGTAATCAGATTGTTATTTCCGCTGCGTACTCTTAAGTAATATGTTTTTGATTTAAGTCGTATTCATTTGAATTTACAAGTTTATTTGAGTCTTTGCGACTCAACGTAAGTTATCTTATGAGTTTCCCCTTCTAACAATGGTTGAGTTCGATCCCTATATTTTGTTCACTCCCTTTCTATCCCCGCTTCTAACTTCCCTCCCTTAGTCACAAATTTTCAGGCTTAATTATCCTTAATTAGGTCCGGTCATGACAGAATGGTATCAGAGCAGTTTGTTTGCTCTGAATCCAAGAGTTATCCAGTTAGTCCTAGTTTGAATATCAGTATAGAAGAGTCAGTCGACAAAAGCTCAGCACTTCATCACATCGTCACGCTCAACAAGAAAGAAAGCGGTAATGATTTTCGATCGTTGAAAAGTTCTTGTTTCATGCGAATGTACAGATGCTTACATTTATGTCTTATGCTTTGTTGATTGATTAGAGATCTCAAGAAACTTAGAAACGTTAAGAATGCATGATCACTGTTACGAGAAGAACATTAGAAGCTAGTAACTCAATTACCTTTCACTATAGCCATAGTGAAGAGCCAAGAAAGATGAAGAAAATCAAATGTTACTTGAAGAGACGCGAGAACTCAATGAGAAGTGTCGAAATTAGATGAAAAGAAGAGTGTCACACACGAGTCAGTGACATGGGCATAGTTCCTTATTCGGGTTGTTCACAAATGATAGAATATCGAACCAACTATTGCCTTACCCGACGAGAACTTACTTGAGACATTGCTCATAGTGATAAGTGTAACTTATGTAATTTGCTAGCAGTTATGTAATGAGCTAAGCCTCATTTCAAACCCCATTAATTATCACCAGTTAAGGCATGAAGAGAACCTTCATGATTTATGTTCAAACTTCTGAATTAGACTCACATAGAGTCATAAAGCTTTGTGTATGATGTTATAGTATTGAGGTTAGAACTGTTAGCTTATAGTTTCAAATATTCAGAACCTTTCTGATTACAGACACCTATTACATTACACGCGAACATGGTATATAACCCCTATTGATTACGCTCACCCTCTACGAATTAAAAGGACGAGATGTGAAGTTAAGAATGATTGGCCAGAAAAATTTACGCAAGTGCGTATGACGGGAAAAGTTTCCGAAGGTGGTTAAGAGTTCCTTAACTTCAGCATTGAACTAATGACGATGCTTCTAGCTCTTAGTAAACTCTTAAGAAATGATATTGAAGGTATACACAAGTTTAGTATACATATTTAAACCTATCAGCGACATTTTCCCAGTTAGAACATCTCGAGTGGGACATTCAATTAGTAATTACAATGAAAGCGAAAGCTAAGGTAATTCCGAGATTAAGTAATTTGTGTGGAGGCGCATACTTTGCAAAGATGCTTATAGAAGCAAAAATTTATTTCCTTGTGGAAGGTATGGATGATCTAGAAGGTCTTACTCAAGGGCACGAAAGAGTGTTTCAAATTGCATGGTTACATTTCAAGCACTATGTGAATGAACGCTAAGTACTAGAAGTACTATATTAAGGACATTTAGAGGCAGATTGTTGAGTAAGCCGAATACAATTGAAAAGTCTTACTCCGCTTATAGTAGATTTTAAGAAATGATATTGATTCCAGAGACCAGACTTCAAGCTTGAGAACCTCCAGAATATTCTCAAGGATAGATTTTAGATGTTAAGGAGGAAGTGGATACTTTAGACCAGAAACACCTTTTGCAGCCAATGAACAAGAGTTACCAAGTTCGGAAAAGTACTTCCGTGTGACTGAGAAGTAATTGTGTTGGACCTGGCCAGTCCACATGACCAAAAACTCAGTAGTCATCATATATAGGTTTCTAAACTTATATATTTCAACTTTCATCTGAAAAGCCAAACGGGTTTAGACTATTAAGTCCTTTCGTTTCGACCTTTTAGTCAATTCATTTCTACCCCATGGTTATTCATTTTCAATTGTTTGGCAATTTGTTTAAACACTTTGTCCAATTGCCATTTGTGATTTCAATCATGGTGACTTATTAGCCGTTAGCAGATTTTCTTTGAGCTAAGGAAAAGAGCATTCCCTAGATTAAATCAGTCAAATACTTATGTCTCGACCCAAGGGTCAAGCACGTGATGCATCTAGACCACCCCTTATGTATTTAGTAGGACGTATTTGTGTATTCTGGAAATGTTGATTATTCCGATGTTGTGTATGCCCCTATGTTGGCTCAGTTGTGTTGACAAGTATTAGCACAGAAACGCTGGTCCACAGGGCGTTATGTAAGTTCTTTCTGATGGCTTTGCTAGGCAACCAATCCATAATGTACAACACTTAGATACATGAGTAGATTTAGATCTAGGGGTTGATGTAAAAGCTCTTATTGAGGTAATTTCCTATGTCTATTTGGCGACCTTATCAATCTTTTGGAGCAAGTCACCTTCGCCACGTTTCACTTATATGTTAGCATGAGAAAGAGTCTGAGCGAGATTGAGAACCAAGGAATGTTGTGCAGAATTGATGATACACATCGATATGTTTTTATAATGCACTGATGACTATATGTCAACTCATCGGAATGCCACCAAAACAAGAGTGTCTGAGAAGAGGGCGAAGAATTCCCCGAGATGATGAAATAGGCCTTGTACCAGGGCCAGAACTAAACATGGCCCCACTACCCATACAACCAGAACATAGAACAGATGAACTATTTCTACGACTAAACCCTCCTGCCTTTAGTGGGACATGAGATCCAGCCGAGGCTGAGACTTCGGCGCAAACGATAGAGCGCATATTTAACTTCTTGCGCTGCATTGACTAAGAGCGATTGACTTGTTTATCTTTCTAGGTGAGTGGTTCAGTTGATTTCTAGTGGAAAGCCAAGAAGAAAACTTTTACAACATAAAAACTGAGAGATTTTACGCGGATTTTATTTAAGACAAGAATATACGAAAAGTATATGCTTAGAAGCTATCACAAGAAGAAGAAGAAAAGAGTTTTACAATCTAAAGCAGGAAGATAATGCTACCTTAGTAAGACAGCATGTTCTGCGACATGTCAAGATAGGCGCCAGAACAAGCGGACACAAATGAAGAAGTGACTAAGAAATTTTATGTAATGCACGAGATTAGGATGACTTTGGCAAGCTATTGGGGATTAACTTATACAGAATTGCATAATAGAGCGTTGAACATTGAGGTGGCAATGCTGATGGAAAAACCAGTAGCATCGCCTATATATGCCAACACCCCCATGGACTAAGACTCAGAACTTTAGAGTAAAAAGAAAGAGGGACAGCGGTAACAGTTGCCAAGTAAAGAAGAAGCATAGCAAGGGTAATCATCCCAACAACAAGGTTACGCAAGCCAGGGTACTCCCTACCCTGCCCAAAGTGTAACAAGAACCTAGAGAGATTGGCAATAATGACTATTGCATAGCAAGTCGGCAGGGGCATTATGCAAATCGTTGCACAAATAAGCAACAAAGGACGGGTCTCAGGCTAAACCCACATGTTTGGCCCAACCACACCAAAAATAGTAACCACTCCAGCAGCAGCAACAAGAACGACAATAGCACATGTGTGCTTGAGTTTAGAGTCGAACATTAAATCACTCAAAGCTGTGGTGGACAACTCATATGTTATACTGACAGGAGACGTGTATATAACCTTAGGAATGAATTGGCTAGTTGGGAACTATGCCACTATCCTTTGTGACGAAAAAAAAAAATTCTTTGAACCCCAAGAAAGGAATCGACACGTTTCCCTAAAATTAGCATGGGGAGAGAGAGACAATCATCTCCACCTTTAAAGCAATAAAGATGGTGAGGAAAGAATATCCAACCTACTCTGTGTTTTACACATAGAATCAGGAATCGTGAAAAGCATAAGAGACGTGCCAATTGTAGGAGAATTTCTAGATGTTTTACGGAGATTTCACCGGGGTACACTTTGTAAAGAATAAAGATGACACGTTGAGAATGTGTATAGACTATAGAGAATTGAACAAGGTGACACTCAAGATAATGTATCCACTGCCCAGGGATAGACGACTTTTTCGAGCAGCTCAGAGGAGTGGATGTATATGAGAGATTGATTTAAGGTCTAGGTACTATCAACTATATAGATTTGATAAGAAGATGTACCTTAGACGGTCTTCCGAACCAGATATAGACAATATGAGTTCGTAGTGGTGTCATTTGGATTGACCAATGCACTAGCCATGTTCGTGGACCTCATAAACCGAGTGTTCCACCTATACTTAGACAACTTGGTCTTAGTTTTCATAGACGGTGTCTTGATTTACTTGATGAACGAGAAAGATCATGAGAAACATCTAAATTTTCTTAGAAAATGTGGAGAACAAAACGTCTTTATGCCAAGTTCAGCAAGAGCAAATTTTGGCTTCATGAAGTCACGTTTTTGGGGCATATTGTGTCATCAGAAAGGGTCAGGGTGGACCCTAAGAAAGTATGAGTTGTACAAGAGACGGAGACCGTTTGCAAACCCCAATAAGATCATAAATTTCTTGGGATTAACAAGTTATTATAAGAGATTCATAGAAGGATTTTCCAAATGGCAAGACCAATAACACAGTTACTTAAGAAGAGAATCAACTTTCCTTGGACAAAAGAGGGTGAGAAAAGATTTCCAGAGCCCAACGAGAAGTTAACTACGACACCAATCTTAGCTGTTCCGACGACTAACGATGAATATGTGAATTATACAGACACGTCCAAGAGAGTACTTGATTGCGCGTTAACGCAAGAAGGAAGAGTGGTATCGTACGCATCACAATAGATTAAACCACATGAAATGAACCATCCAACTCATAATCTAAAATTAGCTATAGTAGAGAGACTACCTATATGGAGTTAGGTGCGAGATATTCACAGACCATAAAAAAAAAAAAAAAAAAAAAAAAAAAAAAAAAAAACTGAAATATTATTTCGAGCAAAGGAATCTTAAACATGAGACAATAAAGATGACTCGAACTAGCGAAGGACCATGGATATGGTACTAACAATCACCCAGACAAGGCCAACATGGTAATTGATGCTTTGAGTCGTAAGACTCAATATAAGTTGGAATTCTCCTCACTCTGGAGAGGGAACTCATAAAAGATTTTTGTAGAATGAGTTTAGAAGTGGTTCAACTACCAGAATCAGTAGAAGGCAATATTGTCACAATGATAGTAACACCGAAATTGAGAGGAAATGTGTTAGATACATAAAGAAAGGATAAGACCTTTGAGAGAATTCGTTTTGCAATAAGAGCAGGTGAGTATGGACGTTACCACAAAACATCGGATAATGCGATAATGTTCGAAGAAAGATTGTGTATCCCACACAATGAGAAACTCAAAGATGAGATAATGAGCGAGACTCATGACACGCCACATACTGCCCACCCGGGAAGCACAAAAAGTACTAGGAGTTGAAAGGAAAATTTTTGTGGGATAGTATGAAGAAAGATATATATAGCTTCATTTGTTGAGAGATGCCTAGCATGCCAACAAACAAAGGCTTAGCACTAAAGACCATATGGAAAGATACAGTCGCTGGAAATTTCAAAATGAAAGTGGGAGTTGATGCCGTTCCCCTGATGAGCCGTGGCACGGCGAAACCAGTTGTTGCCTTTGATGACCCTAAGGTTGGGAAAGCCCCAACGAGGATGGGAAAGATGCAAGCATCGTCCGTGACAAAGTGCTCTCACATTACAATAGATTTCGTGACTAGTTTATAAGTCGAAATGAGGAAACACCGCTAATTGCGTAATAGTGGAGCGACTCAGGAAATACGCTCGTTTTATAACAATTCCGATTAAATACGGATCAAACAAGCTAGCCCTATTGTATTTCGAAAAAATTGTGCATTGCACGGCGCGCCCGTGTCAATCACTTCAGATCGAGATTCGAAGTTTACATTCAGATTCTAGATGAACTTGCAGAATGAATTTGACGCCAGGGATAAGGAGAAGCTACGTGAAAACTTGAAAGCAAGATAATAGGCAAATATCCAGAACTGGTGCAATAATATGCAAATTTCGGGACGAAATTTTTGTTAAGGGGGGTAGTATGTAACAACCCGCTCTTTTATCAGTATTTAATTCTAGTATTGCGTGTTTATTTATATATCTGCCAGTAAATGAAACACCTTATGTTTTCAGCTATGTTTTTGAATTACGTATTTTGGAGACAGAGTCACTACACTAGCAGTATGCATTTCTATTTATCTTCGCGTGTTTAAGACCGCGACGAGAATCTTTGAGCCGATGAATTATTATTACTCAGTTATAACCCACTTAGCGAAGTTATGTTATTTATTAATCATGATGGAGTTTATTTCATGTTGTTACTTAAGTCGTGAATTATTTCCGACTTTGAACGAATTAAATCTACGGATTTAATTTAATTATTAGGATGACGAACGAATTAAATCTACGGATTTAATTTAGCATGTATCGACTTTAGGAAACGCGAAACCAGTATTTCAAATACAGAGAAACCAACACTGAAGGATTTTACTTAGATCTTTTTCTCTTAGATCACATCACCATCCACGCCACCCTATCCTGCCACCTGCCAACGCCATGATTGAGGAAAAGAAGGAAAAAAGGGAGAAAAGAAAAGGTGGATAAGGTGCTGCAGCAACAGCCATTGGCTGGGCAGCCGAAAGGCCTCCCACGCAAGCTGCAGCAATAGCTCTCCTCCCATTGGCTGGGCAGCCGAAGGGCCTCCCACGCAAGCTGCAGCAACAGCTCTCCTCCCATTGGCTGGGCAGCCGAAAGGCCTCCCATCGCCTCACCTGCTGCACCCCATCCCACGCCATGCAGAACTACGACCAATGCCCTTCCTTCGGCACTCAAGTGCACACCAGCCGAGCTCCTAGTATAAATTCACTCTTCAACCCTTGAGCCACCCCTTTCTCCTTTCAACACTTAGAATTTTCAGCAGCAACAGCAAGAATTTTCATCTCTCTCGACGCCTTGCACGAAGAGGAGTAGAGCGAGATTCTTGCTGCCGACTTGAACAAATTTTCACCTCGACACTCGATAAAGCGAGAGAGAAACCATCGTTCTTTACCCGGCCAAAGCACGCAACATATCAAGGTAACCTTCGACCTCTGTTGCTACTCCAATCGGCATGAATCACACTCGCAGAAATCATGTTTTATGGGCTGTAAACGAATGAACAAAAGCATGTTAAGTCACGTTTTAGTGGAACCTACAACTTGAACCTTGATGAACGATGAGAACTTTAGCTTTAAACGTAGACGAACGTGAATAATCACAGCATGCTCACATAGGTAGAGATTAAGGTCTGTATACGAGTGAGAATCGAGGCGAGATAAGGACGGAGAATTCTGGTTTTGGAATCTGGAGTCCCCGTTGCTCTTCCCAGGCCAGCGGGGACGAGTCCAGCGGGGACGAGGCCAGCGGGGATGAGGCCAGCGGGGCCGAGTCGTCCAGTCCAGCGGGATCACCTCTCCAGTGCAGCGGAATCACCTCGCCAGAGGAATGGCCAGAGGAATCACCTCGCCAGAGGAATGGCCACAGGAATCACCTCGCCAGAGGAATGGCCACAGGAATCACCTCGCCAGAGGAATGGCCAGAGGAATCGCCTCGCCAGAGGAATCGTTCCTCGCCAGAGGAATCACTTCGCCACAGAGCTGACTTAGAGGCCAGAGCTGACCTCCAGAGCAGAAGGCGAAGAAGTAGAGCAGACCGAGAGAGAGAGAGAGAGAGAGAGAGAGAGAGAGAGAAGAGAACATAGGGTGTTTAAATCTTTATTATTCCTTTCCCTTGCTTACACGAAGGGAGATTATTGACAGTTTAGAACACCCTAATGAGAACGAATCAATGTAGTTAATTACTTGACTTCATGGGACGGAACCTAGTTGGGTTAATTGTTTAATAAAAAGGAATATGAGCCATGCATAATTACATTACGCATCCTCATTTGTTTGAGAATTTCCTCGGACTAAGACCTTACGTTATTTCTTTTCCGAATCAAGGTTGAACGCAAGAGTTTAAGGCTTAGTCGTGAGTCTCCACTATCAGGTGGGCATTACTTTCATATATATCAAATGAGTTTAAATGTTACGTTAAAGCAAGTTATTTCATGACAAAATCTTTGAGTTAAAGTTATTTCAAGTATTGTCTTGCCATAAAATGTTTCAATTTCAGTATGATATCTATCTGATGTGGCTTTGTCAGTTATCATGTAATCGAATTCGGGACTTGAGCAGTTGATAGCTATCCTGCCTTGACTAGTGTACACGAGGGATCGTGAGTCATCTAGCGGGTTGGCCGGTCCGGTGTCTGTTGAGAGGTGGCCACCTCTCCGGCACGCAGCTTCAGATATGATAGATTTTGAGAACTTAGACTGCAGTCGAACTTTAAGAATCACAAATGAATTTAGTAAGCTTGGGCCTTTTAGCGAAAACTCCCTTGCTGTACTGTTTAATGGCATGACAATTTATAGTTTAATGAAGCATGTTTATGTTATACTTAGGCATACGTGCCCACTGAGTACTTTTGGTACTCAGCCCTGCATATATTTCTAAATGTGCAGGTTGAGAATGGCAGATGGAGATGAAGTGAGGAGCGGAGCTTTTGTCATTGGTCGAATAAATAAACTCTTGGATACATGTCTTCATACATGTAATCAGATTGTTATTTCCGTTGCGTACTCTTAAGTAATATGTTTTTGATTTAAGTCGCATTCATTCGAATTTACAAGTTTATTTGAGTCTTTGTGAGTCAACGTAAGTTATCTTATGAGTTATCCTTCTAACAATGGTTGAGTTCGATCCCTATATTTTGTTCACTCCCTTTCTATCCCCGCTTCTAACTTCCCTCCCTTAGTCACGGTTTTTCCGGCTTAATTATCCTTAATTAGGTCCGGTCGTGACACCATATAATCTATAGTATGAGATAATTTGGACTATAATGGGATTATGTTATTCTCGCCAAACCCTAAATCCAGACACGGGTCAGAGAGGTGAAGACCCGGATCCGAGGCTCGGATCCGGGTACAGTTCGCGGGTCTGGGCTGCTCCTTGCGGGCCTAGGCTTCTCCTTGCGGGTCTGGGCTGGGCCGCGGGTTTTGGGCCCAAGTGCTGGGCTGGAGAGCTTTTCCAGCCAATTTTTTTGAGGTTGTCTTGGATTAATTTCTTTTATTTTTAATTGTAATAGATTAGAAATGGGATTCCATGGATGGGACACGAAGAATTTTAACTCCTTTATTGTTCTTAGCATGCCGTGGTTTTTATCATCGTTATGGTGGTTTGAGCATGATTTTATTTGCTTTATGTGAATTTAAATGCGCATAGAATATTATGCTAGGTTCTATCACGTTTTCACTAAGCACGTTTTAATTTCAAGCGAGCATGTTTTATTACATGTGTTCTAGAAATGCATGCTTAGGTTTTCCGTGTCAACGTGATTTAACCTGTAAACCTTTTGAAGTAAAAGACTAGGCGGATAATTCAATTGTTTTAAATAAAATTGATATAGACCTCCACAGTTGGTTTAAGACAAAGTAAATTAATAATTGGTGTAAACGTCCACACAAATGTGGCTTGCACTCGTTATTAATTTGCAGCTTTTGTCGGTTAAACTTCTAAATTAAAAATATTTTAATCTTGTGAATAAGTGGGAGTTTTGCATGTAAACGTTCACACTATCGTGACTTGCATGTATTAATTTCTGCGTGTTATTCTGCAAAGGATTAAAATTAATTATTTTAACCTTGAGAATAATGGGAGCTTCTCGTGTAAACGTCCACACGAACGTGGCTTGCACGGGTTAGTTTTTCATGGATTATTCTAGGAGGGGTTAAAATAAAATATAGTCATAAAGTTGACTAAATTGTGGTCATAGCTTAGGCGTTTATTTCAAGTACAACTCCCCAATGGAGTCCCTTCTTGAAATTGCGTGGTCTAGTCAAGGTACGTTTATTGGTCCCATTTTGTCATAAGGATAAGTTGGCAATGGAATGAGTCCAAAGACTGGGTGTCTGGTCAAACGAAGAGCGCGTAAACGTCCACACGAACGTGGCTTGCGTGTAATTCGATTGGGCTAACGGAGGTTTCAATAATATTGTTTTATCAAAAGGTTACAATATTATTGCTACGAATCTTTATGCAATGACATGTTTTCTAATGTGCGCTTGTTTGTTTATATTTCAAATATGACTGTTACCCCGCTTTTGAATGTTTTATCTGCTAAGCCGCTTACTGGTCCGAATTTTTCGAAATGGAAGCGCAATCTGGGATTTGTCCTAGACGCGGAGGAGTATAAGTTTGTGGTTACTACTCCCGCTCCCGCGAACCTTCATACTCGGTCTTTCGAAGAGCAAAGGGAGGCCCATAAGCGGTGGCATAGGGCGAATAATATGGCGAAAGCTTATATTATGACCACTATGTCTTCTGCATTGCAGCTGCAACATCAGTCGTTGGAGACTGCGGCTGTAATTATGAGGAAGCTCGAGGAGCTCTTTGGGGAATCGGACCGATCAGTCCATTTTGAACTCATGAGGAAACTCATGTCTTCAAAGATGACGGAAGGTTCGTCTGTGCGCGAGCACGTGCTTGGAATGATTAATCATTTCAATGAGCTGGACGTGCTCGGTGGAGGAATTGAGGATGCTACTAAGGTAGACATGGTTCTCCACACTCTGCCCAAATCCTACGAAAACTTCCGACTCAATGCCGTAATGGGCAAGAAAAAGTTCACTCTAAATGAACTGCTTAATGAGTTGGTAGCAGCCGAGGGGGTCATGGGAAAGAGTCCACAGGCTTTGGCCACTGCCACAGGGCCCAGTTTTCTACCGAAAGGTAGGAAGAAGAACGGGCCCCATAGCAATAAAGGCCAAGCAAAAGGTGGGAGCAAGAAGAAGCTAGGCCCGACCGGAGGCGTTGGCAAGCCAAAGGGGAAAGGGAAATGCTTTAAGTGTCAACAAGTAGGACATTGGAAGTCTGACTATCCCGTGATGAAGAAAGCTCAATGTATTTCTACTGCTCTTGTAACGGAAACATATTCAGTTTCGAGATCTTCCCATCAATGGGTTGTTGACTCGGGTGCAACTGACCATGTTTGTTACACCTTGCAGGGGTTCCTGCGGACAAGGGAGCTTAGTGGAGGCGAGCTGGCACTCTCCATGGGAAATGAAGCAAGCTTACATGTTGTTTCGATTGGAGATGTGAATTTATTGATTGATGGACATGTTTTGGTTTTGAGAGATGTACTCTATGTTCCGGGTTTTCGGAAAAACTTGATTTCGACTATTCAATTACGAAAGTATGGATATTCTGTTCTTTCAGAAGACAGTGCAGTATTCATTAAAGACAGTCAAGTTTTATTTAGAAGTGCGGCTGATTCTCTTTATATTTTTTTCATGTCCATTCGATTATTCTTTATCTGCTTATACTTTGACTACAAACCAAAAGAAGAGAAAGGCTTCTTCTCTAGAGAACCAAACTCTTCTTTGGCACCTAAGATTGGGTCACATCAATCTAAGGAGGATCCAAAGACTGGTTTTCGATGGTATCTTGGAGTCTCTCCAAGTAGAACCAATCCCAGTCTGCGAATCCTGCATAGAGGGAAAGATGACGACTCGGCCTTTCAAGGCAAAGGGGTATAGGTCCAAAGAAGTGTTGGAACTGGTTCATTCATTCTGACTTGTGCGGACCTATGTCCACTCAAGCTCGTGGAGGGTACGAGTAGTTTGTCACTTTCATTGACGATTCTCAAGGTACGGATACATTTACTTGTTGCGCTACAAGTCTGAATGTTTTGACAAGTTTCAAACATTCACTACTACAAAAGTTTACATACATAACAGTGCATAGATAACGGTTTTTTTCAAAAACCGTTATGTATGAGCGCACTTTTAGGAATAGATAACGGTTTTGGAAAAATCCGTTATCTATGTAGTGTTGTCTATATGCATAGATAAAGGTTTTTCAAAAACCGTTATGTTTTTGCGTTATCTATTAGTTGCATACATAACGGTATTAGAAAACCGTTAAGCCACCGTTATCTATGATCATCTTTTATAACGATTATTCATAACGGTAAAGAATCGTTATGTATAAGACTCATTTACAACGGTTTTTGAACCGTTATATATGAGCGTTTATAAAAACTGTTATGTATAATTTTTTTTATTATTTTTTTAAAAATAATATTATATTATATTAAAAATAACAAATAAATTATTTATCCTAAAATCTGAATTTATTCCTAAATATAGACTTTGAAAAATAAAAAAATCATAACATTTTTTTATTTTATCATTAAGTAACACTTATATAAAATCTAAATTAGAAATTTAAATATCAAGAATTGAATATTAAAAGTGAAAAAAAAGAAAAGAAAAAAGGAATAGATTTTATTTAGGAAATTTAGAAATTAACCCCCAAAACTACAAGCCCTAGTTTTTGTTCGTCTGTCTCTCGACTCTCTCTCTTCCCTCTCGACTCCGCCGCCGGCGCCGCTGCCCCGCGCCGGCCCGTCGCCGCCCACCCTCGCTGCTGCCTCGCGCCGCTGCCGCCCACCCTCGCTGCGTCTCATCTCCTCCCCAAATCTCTCTCTCTCTTCGCGATCTCTCCCTCTTTGAGAGATAGTCGCCGCCGCTGCCGAGGCTAGTTCTGGCCATAGAAGCGCGCCCCCCTCTGTCCTCCACGGCCGCAGCAACGTCAGCCACCAAGCTCGTCGCACTTCCCTCGTCTCCCTCTTAATCTCCTCTCTCTCTGACTCAAATGCACGCACACCACACCGCCCCTGAAATCCTAGATCTATAATCTACAGCCACCTCCCTGTCGATTCCCGTCGACCACACGGCGGGAAGGCCGCCGCCTCCGAGCGCAGCCCAAAGCCCCCTCTTCTCTCCATACTCCGGCGACAACAGCGGCTCCTTGCCGCCGCCGTGCCCTAGCTTCAATTTTCGGCAGCGACACCGTCTGGCGAACGACCCTGTATACGGATGCTTTTGGGCGAATCGATGTTTTGATTGAAATGCCAGCATCAGAGGTAAAACCGAGTTTCCTTCAGCAAAAATGTGATTCCGATATTTCTCTTTTTTAATCTCTTTGTTTTGCGCTGGATTTCTTTTAATTTTTGTTTGGAAATTTGATGAGATTCGTTGCCAGGGTTAGATAATTTGAAGGAGAAGAGGCATTTCTTCTGCAAGAGAATGAAGAATTTGATGAATAAATGCAGCACTGATTGTGGGTACTGGAAATTAAGTGGCAAATGCAAGCAAATTATGGCTGCGTTCAACCAATGTTGTAGGTTACGTTATCAGGAAGCCCTGATTCTCTTGATGCAGAATCTAATTTCTTCATTTTAATTTCCAAGGGACATTTTTTTGTTACCCCACCTATAACCCAAGTCATTTGCTATCGTCATTGATACCATCTGTATGTTAATTGCAGCATCCTGAGCATGTTCAACATTTGATTTTAGTAGGGCCTGCTGGATTCACATCTGAAACAGAACACAGGTCTGAGTGGCTTACTCGATTTAGAGCAACATGGAAAGGTGCCATTTTAAATCATCTCTGGGAGTTTAATTTTACACCTCAGAAGATAGTAAGGTATTTGTTATTTTCCTTATAAACTCTGTAAAAGTAAAACTAATACGCTAGAACTATGATAAGCTCTATGCTTCTCTCCCTCTTGAATTGTTTTGTTTGTTACACCTTTGCTAAGTTCTTTAAACTTGCTTTGAGCCATGATTTACAATCACAACATCTAGCCCTAGAAACTATTTAATTTTCTAGTGATGTGGGCCGCAATTAAATGTAATGGAACCTAGCTGCTCTACATGTGCCGATGTGCGTGTGCTTATTGGGTATACCTTGCAAATCGAGATCATAGAACATGTCATATTTCACTTTAATCAAGTGTACACTTGGCAACCAGGAATACCAAGGTTCAAATATTGAGAGGTGAAATTTGTAGCATGCCTGTTTCTTTGGGATATCATGAGTCATCATGTCTGATAATATCAGAATATTCATGTGGCTGTGAAAAGTAATTTCTTTTGTCTATACACGTGTTCCTTGTTAATCTTGCCAAGGCTTATTTTAAGAGTTTGAGTACTCATAGCCCCACTTATGTGAAGGATGATTTCCCTGCCTATTATGCTTCCTATTTTGTTTAGAAATCTCTTCATTGACTGTCACTTTCCCCAGCCTGAGATGCTTGGTAATCAAGTTTCTGTGTTTACCATGATTGTACTGAATTTTGATGTCTACTGCAACTTTCCCCTGCCTGAGATGCTTGGTAATCATCGACTTTCTTTTTCGAATAACTCTACTGCTTGAATGCCTTAAACCAGGCATTTAGCTTGATTAAACGGCTACCATTCAGCATTTAGTTTGATTAACTCTGATAGGCATTTAGTTCCTTAATAAATCAACATTTAGATTTATTAAGGCATTTAGTAAATATGCTTGATTTGCAGCATTTAGAACCCTAATATTAATGCAGCATTTAGTATATCAGGCATTTAGTTCTATATCAGTCTTGGTTCTATATAAACCTTAGTATGTCAGCATTTAGTTCTATATCAGCATTTAGTTATATATCAGCATTTAGTATATATCAGCCTTAGTAAATATAGCTCTGTAATAAATCTAAAATATGCTTGATTTGCAGCATTTAGAACTCTGATATAACTTCTACCATTCAGACAAAGTTTTGGATTGAATGCAGCTCATCAGTTCTTAAAAAAAGTGATTAGGGATCCTTAAGGGAGGTCTTAGTAGAAATAGGATATCTAATTATTTTAGTCTAAATGTACTCATTCATGTAGGCTATTATTTTGATGTATGATGGCCTTTTGTATTCAATTGCTTCGAATAAGTTTTGATTTACATGTTATGAAATGGATGAGGATTAGCACAGAAAGGCCAATGATGCTTCTTCCCTCAACACGGAGTCGAATCACGAGGTTCGTGTTTCTTCCTTCCTGCAGCATCTAATGCCTTTGATCAAATTAGTTTTAGAGTTCACTGATTGCCACTAGCTTATGCTAAACTGATTGACTGTCATAATATATCTGCATACTGTGTGATTTGATGGTGGTTGAAGTTATGGAAGTGGAAGTTCCAACAATTTTTATCAAGTTTCAATTGGGTTGTAAATAACTTCGTAGTTAAGCTTAACCAGGTTAAGATGTTTTGGTTTCACTTTGTTTAGTTTTATCATAGGCTGTTTCCTCATGTGTTTATTTCTCTCTTGACTTTTTGGATGATATAATTAAGGGGTGAACTTATAAGCTCCTTAACAATTTTTATAAGTTGTGAAAATAAGTTCTAACATTTTCTCCTAAAAAGTAAATTGCGTAATATCAATCTCAATCCCAATTTTATCTCTAGCTTATAAACTTCATAATATAGAATACTTGACAACTTATAAACTCTTAAGACATTAAGTTTTACTTTTAGCTATTTTTGGAAATATTGGTTGATTTGAGATGTATTTATTTTCTAATTCCTCCCTTTTGTCTCAAAACTATATGAACTAATGTTCTAACTTCTCAATCTTTCTTGAACTAATTTTAATTGCAATTCTTTTCAAATTTGGCTATTAAAGATAAGTACTCTTGTATTTATGTCAAGTTACAATTTAAGACAGACTTATAGTATCAGATTTTCTTTTGGTAATTGTTTTAATTTTCACTTTCACTTGTACAAATCTTAATATTTACATCATTTATTTCATTGCATTATTAATATGAATTGTTAAAGTTGACTTTACGGAAATAATAGTTTAGTGCAGTAGACATTGTCTTATTATTCCATTTTATATCCCATTGATCAGATTATGCCAGGTTGATAAATAATTAATTTGTCCGTAGGTTCAGTTGTTGGAGTAATTATCTTTTAAGTATCGAAGAAAATTTATTTAAAGACCTACTTCAGGTAAACAGTATGTAGGGTCTGTAGGCTAAAGGACTAATAATTTCATATGCTTTACTGAAAAAGTATATATCTTCTTGGATAAAAAATAAATTAGTAATTATGTTGCTATAAAATTGGCTGCACACTTGGGCAATGCATTGTTCTCTTTAAGCTCTCATGCTTGTGGCCACGATCATGCTCACTTTTTCTATGGTCTGCTATGATTCCAATAACTGCTTGCTCAGGGAAGAAAAGACAGAGATATGAACTAGTAGAGAGAAAAGACAGGGAAGAAAATTTCTTGAGTGACTTTGACTAGCAAATAACACATGAGAACAAAGGTCTGCGAATTTTTTTCATATATCTGCAAGTATCCCTTTCTGCCATAAAGATAGCATATTGACTCTTTGACATGTGGTTCTTCTTACTCTGTTTTATTTGCTTTTTGGATCCATATCTGGCATAAAACTAAGTAGAGCACAATAGTAATCAGCGTTTTGAATGTCTTTGCAGTGTCTGATTAACTTTGGATATTTGCATTATAAACTAGAAGTTATTGGTTGATGCCCAAAAATCAAAAGTAGGAACGTTGGGTTAACGAACAGGGCAAATATTATTTCGATGCATGTATGAATACTAGATTATGTTTTAAAATTACATGCTTGTCACACATCTCATTGTCTTTGATGGCTGCTTTTCAGGGAAAGAGAGGTATTGAAAAGCAGCCTTTTCAACTTCCTGATTTCATTGCTGCCACAGGAATCGAGAAAATCAGACAAGTGAGACTGATTTCCTTTCTTTTCTTATGCATATCATTCTTATCAATATCTACTCTAATTGTGGAACTCTGATGGAAGATTAAAAGGTTAACGATGATTTTGTATTCTTATCTAATCTCTGCTGCTTCTTTGTTATATATGACAGGCTTACATTGAAAAGGAGAATAGTAAGAAGTTGAAACAAAAGCAACGTGAGAGAATGCAGCCTAAAATGGGAAAGATGGACATTGATTATCAGGTATTTAAGTATATTAAGTTTTTAACCCGACATACCTGCTTCTAATTGCTGATATTGGAGGGTGAATGGATTGTTTAACTTGCCAGATTTTTTTTTTTGGCTTTGTATCTCATACATGCTCCCCTCTTTGTAACGGCGAGCATTTTATCATGATTTTGTCTCCATGTAATTCATACCGACTGATTTTCAGGAAGAACCAGTTGATAAGACTAAGCACTGGGGTGACTTGGAGGAGGAGGAAAAGGAAGAGGAAGAAGAAGAAGAGGAGGAGGAGGAACAGATGGCAGAAGAGGAACTTGAAGATGGCATTCAGTCTGTTGACAGCCTTTCAAGGTGAAAGACATGCTTTGCTCTTTTGTGTTGAGATTATAGATTCATTTCAGGTTCAAGAGATTCTGCCTGAAGTATAAAGGTTACAAGTCTATTGGTGCTAGAAACATTGTATGATAGATTTTTGTTTTAGCTATAAGGTTGTTGGTATTTTTAATTTTGAATCGGAATATGCAATGATGATGTATACTTGATATTTGGTTCATTTGTATAATAATGTATGAATTTCTTGGATGATATATAATATTGTTATCGTTGATTTTATCATTTTGTCGTTTTATAAAAATTGCAAAATTTAAAAATATACTACAATTATATAAAGTGCAAAAAACTGTTATAAAAGGTGCAAAAAATCGTTATGTATTCTAATTAAAGATAACGGTTAAAATCGTTATAAAAACTGCAAAAATCGTTATAAAAAGTGCAAAAAATCGTTATAAAAAGTGCAAAAAACCGTTATGTATTCTATCAAAGATAACGGTTAAAACCGTTATAAAAAGTGCAAAAAACTGTTAACTATGATAAAAAAAAAAAATAAAAAAAAATTAATACATAACGGAAAAATCTTAATACATAACGGTGAAAAACCGTTATGTATTCTATCAAAGATAACGGTTAAAACCGTTATAAAAAGTGCAAAAAACTGTTAACTATGATAAAAAAAATAAAAAAAAATTAATACATAACGAAAAAATCTTAATACATAACGGTGAAAAACCGTTATGTATTCTATCAAAGATAACGGTTAAAACCGTTATAAAAAGTGCAAAAAACTGTTAACTATGATAAAAAAAAAAATTAATACATAACGGAAAAATGTTAATACATAACGGTGAAAAACCGTTATGTATAACCGTTATAGATAACGGATGCGAACCGTTATGTATGACACATCGTACCGTTATCTATGCTACTATACATAACGGTTTTGAAACCGTTGTCTATGACGTATAGAATAGATAACACCACTATACACAACGGTTTTTTTGCTCATAGATAACGGATAAAATCCGTTATCTATGAGCGTTTTTCTAGTAGTGATTCAAGGCGGAAGTAGAGAAGCGACATGGTAAAAGTATCAAGTCACTGCGATCTGACCGCGGTGGCGAATACCTCAGTAACGAGTTTAGAGCATACTTGTTAGAATCTGGGATTACATCTCAGTTGACTACACCGGGTACACCCCAACAGAATGGTGTAGCAGAGAGAAGAAATAGGACTCTTCTAGAAATAGTTCGTTCTATGATGAGTTTCGCTACTTTACCTATTTCATTATGGGGATATGCCTTAGAAACAGCTGGTTACATTCTTAACTTAGTGCCTTCTAAGTCGGTTGCAAAGACCCCGTCCGAGCTGTAGTCAGGGCGCAAGCCTTCTCTTAACCACATCCGGGTTTGGGGCAGTCCAGCACACGTGCTGAACAAGAATGCCGATAAGTTGAGCCCTAGAACTGAAGTAAAGCTGTTCATATGATATCCTAGAGGAACGAAAGATGGTTATTTTTATTGTCCGAAGGATCAGAAAGTCGTTATTATCACTAACGCAAGATTCTTGGAAGAGGACTATGTAAATACCCACAAAAGTAGGAGCGAAATCATCCTCGATGAGGTCAAAGACATTGGCACGACAAGTCAACTAACTCAGCCAATTGTGCAAGATGTAGTACCCCAAGTCTCATCAGAAAATGCACAAGCTGTCGATACTGAATCTACAATAGTGCCACGTCGTAGTGAGAGGGCATCAAAGGGCAAATCGCCCAATCGATATGCGTTTGTCAATGAATCTACGGATTCAGTTGATGATGGGCTTGTCGAAGAAGATCCCTGGACTTACTCAGAAGCACTAGCAGATCCAGATGCTCTTGAATGGGAAGCATGTATGGTTTCTGAATATAAATCCATAACTGCCATGGATGTATACGAGAAATGTTTGCTACCTGTTGGTCGTGAGGCCATTGGTTGCAAATGGGTATACAAACGCAAGAGAGGACCAGACGGGAAGGTTACGGCCTTCAAAGCGAGACTAGTGGCGAAGGGTTATACTCAGCGACCTGGTATCGATTATGAGAAAACTTTTTCGCCAGTAGCCATGCTTAAGTCTATTCGAGCTCTCTTGGCCATGGCTGCCCATATGAACCTAGAGGTGTGGCAAATGGATGTCAAGACCGCAGTCTTGAATGGGTATCTTGAGGAAGATAGAGACATCTATATGCTACAACCAGAGGGGTTCATCAAGGAAGGTGAGGAGCATCTAGTGTGGAAGCTCAAGAAGTCCATTTATGGACTTAAGCAAGCTTCACGATCCTGGAACAAAAGTTTCGATGACGTGGTCAAAACTTATGGTTTTGAGCAGTGTGTCAACGATAGTTGCATTTATAGGGTCTGTATCGATGGGAGTCTGGTATTCCTTATACTCTATGTGGACGACATACTTCTCATTAGCGATAATGTGAATGTATTGTCTGGCATTAAGGAGTGGTTATCCCAACAGTTTCAAATGAAGGATCTGGAAGAGGCAGCATATATTCTCGGGATAAAGATCGGTCGTGACCGATCTAAGAGAATGTTGAGTTTGTCTCAAACATCCTACATTGACACTGTTTTGGCGCGGTTCAGCATGCAGAATGCCAAGAAAGGTTTTCTACCTTTTAGACATGGTGTTCCGCTATCTAAGGCAATGTGTCCCACGACGCCTGAGGAGATAGCAAGCATGAAGATAATACCCTATGCCTCGGCTGTGGGAAGTCTCATGTATGCAATGCAGTGTACCAGGCCTGATATTTATTTTGCCGTTGGCATTGCAACAAGATATCAGGCGAATCCAGGTCAAGCTCATTGGACTGCTGTAAAGCACATACTCAAGTACCTTAAACGGACTAAGGAGTATGCGCTAATTTACCAGTCTGATGATCTGACACCGGTAGGGTATGTGGACGCCGATTATCAAGGTGATAAGGACAAGAGGCGGTCTACTACTGACTATGTGTTTAAGTTTGGGGGTGGAGCCATTGTGTGGAGAAGTGTAAAGCAGAAATGCAATTAACTATCCCCCATGGAAGCCGAGTATGTAGCTGCTTGTGAAGCTGCTAAAAAGGCTGTATGGCTCAGGAACTTTCTAACTAAGATTGAAGTGATTCCTAGTTTGCCGAAGTGCATCACAATTTATTGTGATAACGAGGCTGCTATTGCGAATAGCAAGGATTCAAGATGTCATCAATCCATGAAACACATTGATGGCAAGTATCATTACATTCGGTCTGTGGTCAAGCATGGTGATGTAGCTTTGATGCATATTGCGGGAGTTGATAATCTGGCTGATCCCTTCACGAAGAGTCTTCCTGGTGTGGTGTTCAACAAGCATGTTGAAGGCCTTGGAGTTCGTGGCCTCCCTATACTAAATTAAACTTTAGTATAAGTGGGAGATTTTGTAATAGCTAGAGGATATTATCAGTTTTCAGTCACATTGTATACTAAAAGTTTGCTTTAGTATAAATGGGAGAATTGAAGGGTTATATACTGAAAGCAAGACTTTATGCTTGTATACATTAATTCCTTAGTTCACTGTGATTCTTCTATCTGAAATATTGTTATTGCATAATCCTATTATAGTCCAATTTATCTCATACTATAGATTATATGGTGTGTTGTAGATCACAGAAGATCATATAATTGGAAAAAGTTGAGATATAAATTGAGTTCACAATCGAGGCAACTATGGACGAGTTGCTGGTTTTAGATTGTAGCATAAATGGATAAATAGTTTGTCTTGTCTATTTATTTATGCTAGTACTTTCGTGTATTGAACAGGATCACAGTGAGATGAATTCTTATATTCTGACTAATTAAGAATCAAGATCTCGGCGACTTAAATAGTCTTAACCTTAGTTGGATTAATCGGTGTGAATAATAGATTGACTATTGCTTTGATTTATCATGGGTGAGAGTTCTCTTGAAGCTCAATATACTCGATATTTTGGGTGATAGCAATTATTATTTGACATGCGATTATATTGCAATAAGGATCCGTGTCCTGTTAATAACAGGATGATAATATCCTCTCGAGGAACTTAATAAGTTTATCATATTAAACCCTGTAGGTGGAATTAGTTCCTATACGATAATAAGTTTAAGTGGTAGCACTCGAGATGTCGTTTATAATTAAATGACTAATTAATTAATTAATTGATCGTCAAAGGAATTAATTAATTAATGGATATTGGATATCTTAAACACGGGGATTAATTAAGTCTAATACTAGCCCTAACTCACCTAAAGAATAAAGAGGTAATTAAGTATTAATTTTCTAGTGGAATAAATTAATACTTGTGTCTCGATTTTATTCTGGGCTGAATAGGAAAATCGAGCACTGGGAGGCCAAACTTTATTCAAGCTAGTAGATCCCCACTTGGCCCAATAAAGGCTTCACTCCATATGGGGCGTCCGTCCATCCATTTCTCACTTAAGCCTTTGGGCTTTGTTTTAGTTTAATTAGATGATGGGCTTATTATTTAGGGTTTTAATACCCAGTATAAATAATAGGTACAACCCTAATTCTAATTACTTGTGACATTACGTGAGATAAAATAGAGAGAAATCTGTGAGAACACAGAAAGTGAGGCGGCGCGTTTCCCTAGGAAAATGAGAGGACTTGAAGATCGTTGCCATCCAACGTCAAGTCTTGCCGTGGGAACAAGTTGGAAGATCAACACTGGAGTCGATCATTGCCTGATTTGCAAGTAAGATTCCATCCTCTTGCTTTAGGCACATGGTTTTTGTATGTATTCGTTTGATATCCGAAATGGGTCACGGGCACGTGAATCATATATCAAAAATATGGTTCCTACATGATCTACTGAACGGTAGTAAGCTTTTGTGAACCCGCTGTTGATTTTTGGAAATACTCCCTCTGTTCCACGAATCTTGACATGTTTGGTTTCGACACGAAAATTAAGGAGTTGTAGATTAGTACTTTAAGTGTGTAGATAATAAAGTAAATAAAAGTGATAAAGTAGGAGAGAATGTAATTTAGACCTCTTATTTTTGGACTAATTATTACCTTATTTGAAAATGTGTCAAGATTCGTGGGACGGCCCAAAAAGGAATAATTATCAAGATTCGTGACACGGAGGGAGTATCAGTTTTCGAGTAAATGAGGCGTATGGGTTTTCTGTATTAAGTTTGGGGGAGAGTGTAAGATTAGATATGTGTATCATTTTTATCATTTTTATTGACGTTACTGTTTTATCTTGTTTGGTTGGTAGTGTGATTGTTTTGTTTTTGAGATCATTATTGCTCCATCAGATTTCTGGTGAGATGTCTGTGATGATTTCTTTTGAAAATTCATGATTTCCAATTTTTCTTGATGGCCTGAGCATGGTTTGAACTAATTTGCATGATTGATAAGTGATTTTAGCCATGATTTTTTATGTTTAATAAGCCTGTGAGGATTTGAGTCATAACTGTCTATCATACACAATTTATTTTTTGTTGTGAGTTTTATCATGCATGTGATGATCTTTTAGAACTTGTCATGATTTATGCGTTGAGGTTGCTGTTGTGCCCAGGATTTGGAGATGATTTTAGTTCATATTTTGTTAGCCATAATTTTTCCCAAGCACTGTCCTGTTGGATTTGTATACTGAAAGCAAGAACCTTTTATGCTTGTATACAATGTTTCCTATGTTCACTATTTTAATCTCCTATCTGATTGTGTTCATGATTGCATATGTATGTTCTCTATCTCTATATAAGTAGATTATATGGTGTGTTGTAGATCACAGAAGACCATATAATTGGAATAACCTCAAGAGATATAAAATGATCACAGCCGAGATGACTTTAGGACGAGTCATCGGTTTAGGCTGCGGTATAGATGGAAGTAGTTTGTCTTGACTACTTGTCTATACTGGTACGTCATAACGTATTGATAGGACCACAGTGAGATGTATTCTTCTATCTGACTTAAGTGAAGAATCAAGATCTCGGTGACTTAATAAAATCTTAATACTAATAAGATTTCAGATATATATGTTAATTCGTGTATCACTTTGACTTACTATGAGTGAGAGTTATATAGTAACTTGAGTACTCTGTATCTTGGGTGATAGCGGTTAATATATTATGATGAGGAGTAATATGTGTAGAGTAGAGAAAGGATACAAATCAGAGGAATCATCTTCACCAGAAGAATCATACTGGTCAAAAGGATCATTCTTACCAGAGGGATTTCATCCATCAGAGACAACTCATCCACTAGAGGAATGGCTTTTGTCAGAGAAGTCATCATCGGCAGAGAAGTCTTCCATACCAGAGAAGTCCTCCACACCAGAGAAGTCTTCCACACCAGAGAAGTCCTCCACGTCAGAGAAGTCATCCACGTCAGAGAAGTCAGCCATGCCAGAGAAGTCCTTCACGTCAGAGAAGTCAGCCACGCCAGAGAGATCACCTCCATCAGAGGGATCGCCAGAAACGCGGAAGACTTCCCGCGTAAAGATGAAATTCTGGATATCCCCTTCGACCACGCCAAATACATGCACCTACACCAATTTCACCATTTTACCCTTCCCTGTACTCTATAAATAGGTCGCGCACTCGTACTTTGTAATCACGCTATCATTCGCTTTTGAATACAACAGTTATATTTTGCTCTCGTGCTCAATTCTCCGATTGTCACTTTGCTCTTTCCGATCAACTTTACTAGGTATAGTTTACGCTTTTTACCTCGTAGTTTAGATGTTGGTTTCATAAAACACCAACTGGCGCCGTCTGTGGGAAGGCTACTGAGCTAGGATGTGAGATCACGGTCGCCGGCGTACGCAGATCTGAAATTCCAATCGGATTTGCGGGCGTTGGCACCAATCGAGCCGATAATTCAGACACCCAACTGTTTTTGATCGGTTAATTGCGTCTTCCGGGTTAATATGCTATTAATCTGCTATGATTTGCGTTGATATATGTTTTTGGTGCATGGGGAAAGGTGGCGACGGGCATAAGTCATGAATCGGGGAATTCTACGTTTATTTACCGTTTGTTTGGGTTAGTTGTTTACGGACGAAGGGTTTTCTTGTAGAATTGATGTTTTCTTCACTGATCTAATGTTTTATATGGGAAAATTGTGGTGTGAGGCTCTGTTTTGATTATGTTGGGTGCTTTTTTCTTACGGATCTAGTGTTTTGCATCGATGAACGGCGGATTGACCTTTTATCTCCGGTATCCTGGGTTTATGTTGTTAGTGTATGGGTGTTTTACGTGTAAACGTGATGGTTGTGAATGATCTTCATGATTTCTTCGATAATCCTAGAATTATGCTAATGGGTTGTTGGGTATTACTCTGTTTTTGGGAGGATGTGGGGTTTTGCTGTTAATTAGGGGCTTCGCACTGATGAAAGATTGTTTAGCACTTTGTCTCTTTTTTCATGGACCTTTTTACTGTTAATTTACGGGTTTCGCACCGATTAATACGTCGATTAATGCTTTGTTGTTGTTGTGGTGGGGTTTGTGTTGCTGATGGGTGGATAGTTTGCGTTTAAGAGGAATAATTATTAATGTCCTTCATGCTTGCTTAGACTAACTCTCGTCTTATGCATTGAATACTGCCTTATGCTGCTAATTTGGTTGATTGCCGCGGTAATCCTGTTGTTTATAGGCTTTGTGGTTATTATAAGACATGATCATGTTAATTTTGGGTTATGATGTTCGTTTCCTTACATAGCTCTTGTTTATCTATCATTTCTAACGAATTGCGCTGACAAGCCTTTTGATGGTTGTTTTGGTTTTCTTGGTACTCTGTTTTTTCCGTCGGTTCTTAATGCGGTTTCACCGGGGAAAAACTCCGTTACGCGGGTTCTGTTCTTTAGATTTATGCCCTAGGTTTATTTCCCAGTGCATAAGTGTTACCTTGAGGGGAATTTCTTAACGGTCTCTGTACCGGTATCGGGGATTTCTTATTGGATTTCTTATATCGGGATTTCAATCCGTAAACGGAGGATTTATGCTTTCGTCGCTAGGATTTTTCTCTCACTCTGTTTATATGCAGGTACCATGGGATCCTCTGATGCTCACCGGAACTTGGAGAAGGAGTTTGATTCTGTTGCTGTCACTACTGAGGTGCCTACCTCGTTGTTCACTGGCCTTCAGGGTAATCCTACTTTCACAATGCCACCGGGTTTTCAGGCTATCTCAGCCACGCCGACAACAGGGCTGAATGTCAGCGCACAGAGGTTTGCTTTGGTCACACCGGGTTCTGATCTGCCGAATCTGGCTCCCGTGTCTTGTCGCAGCCCGATTCCCAAACACTAGTAATAGTGGGGTACGAGTATCGATACGACTAAAATTCATGAATAAAGGACATCACAACTGAACTGAACATCGGCGCGGAAGCTTACATCAAAACATGCTAAGGCAAGACATTATAAATCGACTCAAGGGTATAAAAATCAACGATGATATAACTTCTTGACTATCAGGAATTTCAAGAAGAAAAACAAAGTAGGTACATCTTATTTTCCATAAGGAAGTATAATATCAAGAGTGCCGCAGCAAAAGGCGTATCAATTATATGTATGAAGACATATAATTGCGAGTATATTGCTTGATTTGAAATAATTAGTGTATCATCTCACTAAGGTTTCATCATCATCAAAAGGAAATCAAGGTACATCGTCCTTAAGACTCTAACATCAAGGAAAACAGCAATGAAACTTCATCAACGAAACAGTCCCCACCAGCACCAGTCCAATCCCGCTCCAGAGCTTAGCCTGCACATTTAGAAATATATGCAGGGCGTGAGTAATAATACTCAGTGGGCAAACGCCGAAGAAAAACATCAAAGGTGCTCTTAGAGCTATATGTTTGAAACTTGCCATAACATCAGCAATACACGGAAATAAGTTAGCATAAATGAATCCGTGCATGCAGTTTTCATAATCATAACATCATAAATAAACGATAGCGCTATCAAAGTATTCATCATGCATGTACCACATCTACAACTTATCATTTTATCGGTACTGAGAAGTAGGCCTCCCTCTCAAGTACCGTGACTGGCCGACCCGAAGACGGCTCACAGTCACCTCTGTGTACACAACCCCGCTTGCGGCAGGATCCGAATTCGTCTCATCAGTAGAGGGTAACATACAAGCTCAACATTAAAATTTGGCAAGTCAAACAGTTCTTAAACATCATTTAACTCAAGGTTTGATAAACTCGTAAACATCATTAATCATTTTAGTAAGCTCGTATGATAAACGTATACTCAAAATATTGCCCACCTGGAGTCCTTCGCTTAAGCTCTGATAGGAACAGGTGACTTACTTCTTCGTCTCGCTCGGGTCTTCATAAGTCTTTAACATCATCATGAAGGTTCATGTGATAAAACAAATCTCAGTTAGAACTCATACCAAAATCCAACTCGTCTCAATCAATGACTTCTCACTCAACGCCTAATTACCCAGTAAAACTAAATCCCTAGGTATTCTCAACTTCTAAGGATTCTCACGTCTTAATCTCGATTTAACTCTCAACTCGGACCATACTCAGCAAACAAGCACATAGGCATGTAACACATAAGCATACAACTTCACATAAACACATCACAAACCAACAAGCAAAGCTTGACTCGGGGACCAGAGCAGAGAAGTGCTCGGTGGTCAGGGTGGAAAACTCAGCAGAGCGGAGCGAAACAGCTCGGCGAAACTGCGAAGGAATGCTCGCCAGGGCAGAGGAATCAACTTGCCCGGGCAGCGAAGTCATGAACTCTCTGGCATAGCAGTAGAGAAATGCCAGCGGAATGATGAACTCTCTGGTGCCAGAGGAATGGCGAACGTCAGAGGAATCAAACATCAGAGGACTCGATCGTCAGAGGATTCGACATCAGAGAAATCAGACATCAGAGGAATCGATCTCAGAGGAATCAACGTCAGAGGAATCAAACTCAGAGGAGTCAAACTCAGAGGAATCAACCTCAGAGGAGTCAAACTCAGAGGAGTCACGAACTCTCTGACATTACAGCGAGGAATGAACTCGCTGTCCTCTCCAGCGGGGAAATGAACTCGCTGGCCTCTTCCAGCGGTGAAATGAATTCTCTGGCATGCCAGCGGGGAAAATGACTTCTCTGGCATGCCAGCGGGGAAAATGACTTCTGGCATGCCAGCGGGGAAAATGAATTCTCGGTTCCGAGGGAAATCAAACGTCAGAGCAGAGGGATGACTTCTCGGCTGAGTAGAGCAAGACTCAAGACAGACGGTGCAATTATGAACAACTCGAAAATCATCATCTTCCTCATTCTCAAAAATCATCAAAAATTCTCAAACATCAAAAATACATATCATGCATCATCAACTCACTCACGAACTCTTCAACTCTAAAATCATCAAAGTCACGTAAATCACTTCATACGTTCATGCTCAACATCAGAACATCATTCAAGGCATAAACTTACAAATTTCCCCCAAAATCATTCATCAACTCGTTTTGTAAAAACTCTTCCTCCAGACTCAGTTTTGCAAAAACTCATGCTCAAGACTCGGTTTTGCAAAATACACGTTAATCACTTCAAAACATCACATAACACACAGAAATCCACATAATACCCATTTCATCTCGGTTTTAAGAAAGAAACATTTTTCAGAGGGGACGAACCCAAGTTTTTCGAAAACGAAGAAAAGGATCAGGGGAAGTTTCTCATACTTCAAACATCTTAATACTCACATAAATCACCACATACTTCTCACAACAAGTCTAGACTCCAAAAAGCAGAACACTTACACAAAGAGTTTCAAGGAAAAGGCGTCTTTTCCCGATTCTTCCGGTTAGAACTCAACAAATCTTCTTGAAACAAGCCTGGAAAGTGTTTAAGGCTAGATTTATCGGAGTATTCTGTCTCAGTTGTGATTGGTGAAGCTTCGAACTTAGTCTCCCATGGAGGAGAGAAGAAATGGCGTAAGGGAGAGAGAGAAGAAGGTGAAGAGCCAAAAATGATGAGAAATGACTGAAAGAGAGAGAGGCTCTTCGGTTTTAGCAAGATTCTTATTCCATCGGATAAGTAGCATTAAATGCTCAAATAGTGAATTGTCTCCCCCTTAGCAGCAAGTCTCATCCGCCAATTATCCACATGTGGGAAAAAAGATTAAAATATTGTTTGAGTGTGTAGGAATGTGCGACGGCAATAAAAATCATAAGTCATGGTTTCGAAAATCATACTGACTCAAATAACATAAGTGCGCACATAACATATAAATCATATAACATCAAACAATGGACTCATAAAATTGTCACGTTAAAACGGACCATCACTCGTCATTACTCAAATCATCATTCTAGCTTAATCCTCTTTATAGTGATTTTCGATCACTACTACAACTCTATCTCTCGTCTTTCATCTCATCTCTAACATCGTTCTCAATCTTATTCATTTTACCATCCATCGATAACTTCCTCTCTTCCTCGACTCTATGTTAAACTCATTATTCCTATTTTCTTAATAGGACAATCAATCTCTTATAACTCGGTCTCTGGAAATTCTATTCCCGATAGTCGGAAATAAAATAAATTCTCAACTCAAATCAGTCAACATCTATAGCTCGACTCGTTTCTCAAATCTCATCACTCTAACTCCATCATTGGTTTGTCCACTTATAACTCTATAATCTCGCCTCTCGACATCTCAGTACTCTTAGTAGTGTTAAAACACTATCTTCTAACATAAGGAAAGGTACGGGGTGTTACATCCTACCCCCCTTAAAAGAAATTTCGTCCCGAAATTTGAGGTATTCGTCTTCGGGGAAAAACTCTGGGGAATCATACACTTTCGCTGATTTAAAGTAGCCCATCAAATGTGGCTATCAATTTCTTCTACGCTTCCCAAACTTCGCTTTTTAGCCATCTAGAATTTTGTGCTCTGCAGCCATTTGAGTTTATTGGAGATTGGCTATTTTGTAACTGCTGCTTTAAACATCTGCTTACAATCATCTTTTCTTCAAGTTCTCATGTTGACTCTTCTTTTCAACAGTGATATCTCCATTGGATTTTCACCAAATGAATTGACTTGTTCCTCCATTGTTGGATCTTCCAGTCCAGCGTCACATCAGATCTCTCTCTTCGTAACTCAAAGCTGGTACCAGGAACTCCTCTTCCTGGACGACGTGTTTTGAAACAACACATACTTTCTCAGTTGAGAAACATTGAAAACGTCTTGGACGTTCGCGAAGCTCGAAGGCAACGCTAATTTATAGGCTACTTGGCCTACTCCTTCTAATACATCATAAGGTTCTATATATCTCGGTCTGAATCTTTCTTAAACTCGAAAATAACACGCTCCCTAAGATAGGGAAAACTTACATAAACATCGTTTCTAACCGTCAAAAGAATCTATACGTGATTACTCGATCATCGGTTTTCCTCCTCTCCAATTGCTAATCGTTATCATAACTCAAGGTATAAAGTCTCACTTTCATTGTGGGAGTCTCTAACAGGTGAAATTCGTATAAAGTTGCCAAAATGGCTCCTTCATGCTTTAACACATCAAACATCTTTCTATGAAAGATGCCATCACTCGCTTCTCATTCTCCATTCAAAACGTCGTTTCAGTCTTGGCACGTATTCATACTTTCTTTGTCAGAGCAGCGAAATCCTTAACCAGAGCAGCGAAATCAAGACGCCAGAGGACTCAAATTCCAGAGCAGCGGAATGAAGCTTCAGAGGAATGGTTTCCCCCTCTGGCGCGAAAATCTCTTCTCGTCCTAAACTTCGCATTTATCTCCCAGCGCCCTCGTCTAATCAAAAGTGTAACTCTAATACTCAACATCTCCACTTATCATCATAACTTCATCTATCTTAATATAATCTTATGTCTCAGTACCGTAGTACTCTCTGTAGTGTGTTGACACTATTATTACTCATAAAGGTACGGGTTCATTCGTGGTTCCATTCTTCAACTTCCTTAATCAGACACGTTCGGTCTCTTTCTTTAAACAAAATGGCATTATCTGCCGCCTCTGGATAATTCTCTACTCTCTCGGTTCGAAACCTTATTCGAAACCCTTCCATCTTTCATTCTTCTCTGCCGGAGCAGAGGAATCGTGATTTCTCTGCCAGAGCAGAGGAATCGGCGCCAGCTCTGTCTAAAGCAAAGGCCGCTCAAAACATAGGCTCTATTGTAAAGCAGGGCTCCTCGATCGTGGGTCTGGTGTAAAGCTCAATACAGAAATTTCTATTTCTGTCGCTTGTGGTGGTATTACTACCTCCCAAATCATCTTCTCGAGTAAGGAAAATCCTAACTCTCCCTGGCTCTCTCTACTTAACGCGTCAGTCATAACGTCAGAGGGATCACTTCGTCCGCAAAATCACTTTGTCAGCGGAATCCCTAACTTTCTGCCAGAGCAGAGCTAAAACTCAGCAGCACTCGGCAAAACAAACAGAACTCATTTCAACACTTCTAATCATCCATTCAAACCGTCACTTAACATCATAGCATGTTCAAGAACTCATATACATTTAAATCTTCAAATCGACTTATGAACTTCAAGATTTTTCCCAAAATCTTGGGTAACTCATCTTACTTAAATCATCATCAAACTTCTATAAACTCATGAATCATGCTCGTAGTCCTTCACTGACTCTGATCGTCTCCTTTGTTGCTCAAAGAAAAATTTGAGACTTTACTGATCGGTGTATAACTCACACCGTGCTCCATATCTTCAAAGCATGCACTACGGCTGCTAAATCTAACTCTTGCGTTAGTTACTTCCTCTCGTGGGGTCTCCATTTTCTTTAACTCCCTCCTTTCTAAAATCAGTCCCGCACCGGTCAGAGAAATCAGTGCGAGTGCAGAGGAATGCTTTCAGCTCTGTCGTCAGATCAAAGCAGAGCTCAACTTTAGCTTTGCTTCCCGAGCGGAGCTCGGCTTCAAACTTATCGAAAGATAAGATATATTTTCTCCCTTGCATCAGCGCACATCCTAGACCATTCTTCGTTGCATCAATGCAAAAACGCGTACTAAGTCTCTTCTGTAGCTCTTAAAAACTCCATTCACAACGTTTTGCCAACCGATCTTGACTCCTTCAAGTCCAAGATTCGCATCTAACTTCTCAGCTCGTAATCTTTTCAACACGATCATCAAACGCTCTACGTGTTCTCGTTTACTCTTCGAGTAAGTCGGGACATCGTCTATGGAGACTAACACGAACTTATCTAAGTATTCGTGAAAAACGCGATCCACGAGATCCATGAATACCGTCGGGTCATTCATCGGTTGAAAGGCATTACTATAAACTCATGGTGTCTATGTCTCATACGAGATGTCATCTCTGGAAATATCTCCCACTCGTATCTTCAACTGGTGGTATCTCGTTCACAACTCAAACTTCGAACAAGTGCTCGCTCTTTGCAGTTGATCGAACAGATTATCGATCCAGGGTAATGGATACTCATTCTTTATCGTCACTTTGTTCAATTCTTAATAATCGATACACAATCTCAAGCTTCCATCCTTTTCTCTTAACATCAGGACTGGTGCTTCCCTCGGGGAAACACTAGGTCATAAGAACTTATATCTAAAAGTCCTTGGAGTTGCAGCCTCAACTCTTGCAACTTGATGGGGCCATTCTGTATAGCGCTTTCGTCATCAGTGAAGCGCAGGGCTCCACATCATCGTAACCCAAACTGTCGGTCTGGGGTAACCCCAATAAGGTCTTAGGGAAAAACATCCTTATACTCTCGCACGTCTGGCATCATCAACGTTTCCTTCGGTTTCGTCTCTCTGGCTCGGATATACAACGTACGCGGTTGTATCCATTCTTCGCAAGAACTTTCTTACTTGCAGCGCCGAGATGATCGGCGTCTTCTTCTTTTTCTCTCAACGCCAACAGACGAGGTAGGCTCTTGGCCTGTAAATTGAGGCGTCATTCGTCTCTCCTTGTCTTGTATCGTCATATGGTTTTCCTCTAACCAATCCATTCCAAAATTATATCAAAATGCCACCTAGGCATCAATCTTAGGTTTCTCGCCTCGAACTTAATCGATCTCAACTCAAATTCTAAGTCAGGCACGCGGGTGAAACCGTAGTGGTTCAGCCTATGGGTGCGATTACTCTTTAGAGGTTGTGAAACAGACTCCTCGTTCGGTGTCGAACAGAATACTATGGGCATATCTTTCAATTCGTCTATCTCTGACAAAAATCTTCTATTCTTGTCTGGTGCTTTCTGCTCAAGCGCGTATAGTCTCTGGTGATGAGGTCGATTCGCCTGCGGGGCTGGTGGTTGCCTTCTTGACTGACGTGGTCGAAAGGCTGGCTGTTATCGTTATGGTGGAGGTAGCGGTAGAATTCCCTTCCTCGCTTTGAGTTGCAGTCGAAATTGGCTCGGTCGTTCTCCGCTTCCACTTTGCTGCCGATTCGAACACTGGTTTGAGTAGCGCCCGATCCTTCCGCAGGTGTAACAGCTATTCTGTCTCATCTTTCATTATCTCAAATTCCACTTATTGCTCTTCGACAAGGCGACATCCCTCACAATCCTTGAAGGTTTACTGCTGCTGAGGCAGTTGGGCCAACTTCAGGCCATTTATCTAACCTTTGCTATTGCGGTGGCGTATTCTGACTCTGCCACGGCTTCTTAAGGCCTTGACTTCGGTCATCCCATTTTTTTTTCTTTCCTTCTTGCCCTCGTCCAGAAAAGATAGATGGCACATTTAAGTGCTCTAACTCATTTGGGGTGATGAAGCTCAAATCGCTTTCTCTGGCTGCATTGCCAAATCTACATCAAAATGCTCTATTTGATGCATTAGTACTCATAACCACCCTCTGACTCGTTAAATCGTCTCATACTCTTATCTCAACCTTGCTCGCAACAATTCTGACATCTTCTCATTCATCTCTTCTCGATATGTGGCATACCGAACCTAGTCGCGAAACTGACGTTCGTAAGTAGCTACGGTTTTATTGCCTTATCTCATATCATCGACTCTATTTCTTTCTTCAATCGGTTTCTCCTTCTCGGCAAAGTCTAAGGGGACAGATAACAACCTTAGAACTACTTCTCATAACTCGCAATTCAGAAGACTCTTGCTTCGACATCATACTATTTCCTTCAATTCTCATAACTCAACGTCAAAGACATCTTTCATGTCTATCATCGTAACATCAGCTCAAAACTCTACTCAAGCATAGAGACTCTCTTGTCATCGTCGTATAGACATTTAAAACATTTTCTCTTTCGAGAACTTCTCATTACTTGCGGGGCATAACGGAAACAAAACATCCTGTAATATTATGCCATTGCTACTTCCATACTAATCGTCATCTCAGTCTACTATCGTGGAAAACGTCATCTGTTCTAATCTATCATCTCGATCTCCTTAAATCTGCTATTGCCTACTCTGGCTTAGCATCACTTCTTCTCATCCTCGAAATGATTAGCTTTCTACACACTTGGCTAATATAAGAAAATCCATAATCGAACAGTTGTGCTCGTCCCGTAATAACATGTTCTACGTCTGCTCCCGTAACTCGTGTTTTCTCTTAAAAACTCTTCTCATTATGCCTTCCTAGTTACCTAGACATTCCTAACTCTTGTCGGATGTGGTAGGGACTAGGAGGTAAAGAATAAAATATCTGATCTTGAACAAGACGAGCTCAAATAATGGAATGATTCCATAATAGCCAGTGCTATCTCAAAGATAATGAAGAAGTTTCAATCAAAGGAAGATCAAAAGCTAGAACAGAAACTCAGATAAAAACTGAGATATAATATGATGGGAGTAAATCAATAATGGAAGTAGAAACAATCCAGCAATCCACTAAGTGGAAAATGAATAAATTGTCCACTGCTAAAGCAAGGGGTAAGGATTTTCAATACAAACGGTTCAGGCTAGAACACAGTGGATCTGCTCAATAGCAATCGGTTCATCTCTCATATAGGAGTTCAAATGGATGCAGAAAAATTTTATAACGACCAAGCGGGATAAGGACTCAATACGTCTACTCTCACGATTAATCTAGCGATGGTAAACGCGTGATCCCGGTGACAGTACCTCTATTACGAAGTACAATTGGTCGAAAGCATCTATGCATCCTATGAGGTCTCCATAATACGTTCGCCCTATTAGGGTCATGTCTCTAAATCGCGACGAAGTTTCTAACTCTTATCGCATTATCCCAACTATCTCTCTCTGCTTCTCTCCTTCATCTTCATTTTCTTCGCAGTTTATGTTCCTTCCGTTCCCTCTTCTTCTCGGAGGTATACTACAAAGGAAAAGAATCATATAACTATCGACTTCGAAACTAGCCAATCGTCAAAATAATAATTCTCTTTTTCTTACTTCACTTCTATATCTCATAAGTGATCTCAAAATTCTTAGCCACTCTAGTTCTCGCTTATCATCATTCGAAATCCTCATAAATCTCTTTTTTTCATCTCAAATATACGTCTCAACTCGGTTCTATATATTTCATATAGAATTCTCATCTCAGTTCTCTATATCTCGACTTAATTCTATATTTCCCCTATAGAATTCTCATGGTTCTCGTCATCTCTATCGTTCATCTAACATCATGCCTCAAATCATCAATCTCAAAATTCTAATGTGACATCAGTTCTCTAGTCATCAACGTCATCTCTATATGGTAGGGAAAATTGCCCCTCCCTCTCGAGGTCTTTTACAAAAGCAAAAGTTCTCAGCACAAAACGCCCTATCACTATAATGATGCTCTCGCTATGCAAGCACCATAGGGACTAAGCGTCATGTAGGTTCCATACCAAGCTTCTAGCTATGTACCACTATATCTATACGTACACCTCTCTAGATAGTCTCGGTCGTCATCTATCAATCTCCCCTCTTGTCATCGTCATCCTCCATATCCTCACTCGGCTCATCCTCGACGTCGGTGTCTAATCCCAAGGCGATAAATCAGCGCTGGGAGATGGAAAAAAAAGTGGTTGAATCAACTGGGGGTAAAGGTGCAATCGTAAACGGCTCCTCGGAAAGTGGGGGCGTAACAGCTAACTCCCTTCCTTGGACTGGTCCCTCAGGCTCTCCATACAGCGATGAAGGTGGCTCAAAGTCGCGATGAAGCCACGAAAAATTGGTGCTCACGAGACGCCCGAACTCAGTCCTCAAGATATGTTGCGGCACCAGCGAAACCGCCCAGCCTTGCTACTTGGGTGGCAGCTGTGGAAACAAAAACGTAATGGTCTTCGCACCATCAATCCCATAGGGAATAGCCCTCCTCCATCGTCGGTGATAGTGTGCCAGAAGTTCACCCAAGGTGTCATCCTCGTCCGGGACATACTCCCTGAACCATCGCTGCATCGCTGTCTCCACGTAACTCGGCATCTCATCCTCGTTTGGTACGGGGCATTGGCTACACTAGCCTCAACATATCTCCTCATCTTCCAGAATTCATCATCAAACAATTTCGTCATCAAAATAGTACATAACTCATTAGTGCATCAAACTCAGTTCTCATCAGAAAAGCGATAAGAAACAACATCAATCTCTTACCTCGTTAAGCCAGAGGAGATGGGGTGCTGGGGTTTCGTTTCACAAAGACTCTCTCTCAAACTAGTCTAAGAACTCAAATTAGACTAGTACTTACTCTAAAAGAGTAGAAGCAATCAAAGGTTCAACTCAATCAAGCAATTAACTCAGAGCAGACGACCTGCTCTGATACCACTCTGTCGCAGCCCGATTCCCAAACACTAGTAATAGTGGGGTACGAGTATCGATACGACTAAAATTCATGAATAAAGGACATCACAACTGAACTGAACATCGGCGCGGAAGCTTACATCAAAACATGCTAAGGCAAGACATTATAAATCGACTCAAGGGTATAAAAATCAACGATGATATAACTTCTTGACTATCAGGAATTTCAAGAAGAAAAACAAAGTAGGTACATCTTATTTTCCATAAGGAAGTATAATATCAAGAGTGCCGCAGCAAAAGGCGTATCAATTATATGTATGAAGACATATAATTGCGAGTATATTGCTTGATTTGAAATAATTAGTGTATCATCTCACTAAGGTTTCATCATCATCAAAAGGAAATCAAGGTACATCGTCCTTAAGACTCTAACATCAAGGAAAACAGCAATGAAACTTCATCAACGAAACAGTCCCCACCAGCACCAGTCCAATCCCGCTCCAGAGCTTAGCCTGCACATTTAGAAATATATGCAGGGCGTGAGTAATAATACTCAGTGGGCAAACGCCGAAGAAAAACATCAAAGGTGCTCTTAGAGCTATATGTTTGAAACTTGCCATAACATCAGCAATACACGGAAATAAGTTAGCATAAATGAATCCGTGCATGCAGTTTTCATAATCATAACATCATAAATAAACGATAGCGCTATCAAAGTATTCATCATGCATGTACCACATCTACAACTTATCATTTTATCGGTACTGAGAAGTAGGCCTCCCTCTCAAGTACCGTGACTGGCCGACCCGAAGACGGCTCACAGTCACCTCTGTGTACACAACCCCGCTTGCGGCAGGATCCGAATTCGTCTCATCAGTAGAGGGTAACATACAAGCTCAACATTAAAATTTGGCAAGTCAAACAGTTCTTAAACATCATTTAACTCAAGGTTTGATAAACTCGTAAACATCATTAATCATTTTAGTAAGCTCGTATGATAAACGTATACTCAAAATATTGCCCACCTGGAGTCCTTCGCTTAAGCTCTGATAGGAACAGGTGACTTACTTCTTCGTCTCGCTCGGGTCTTCATAAGTCTTTAACATCATCATGAAGGTTCATGTGATAAAACAAATCTCAGTTAGAACTCATACCAAAATCCAACTCGTCTCAATCAATGACTTCTCACTCAACGCCTAATTACCCAGTAAAACTAAATCCCTAGGTATTCTCAACTTCTAAGGATTCTCACGTCTTAATCTCGATTTAACTCTCAACTCGGACCATACTCAGCAAACAAGCACATAGGCATGTAACACATAAGCATACAACTTCACATAAACACATCACAAACCAACAAGCAAAGCTTGACTCGGGGACCAGAGCAGAGAAGTGCTCGGTGGTCAGGGTGGAAAACTCAGCAGAGCGGAGCGAAACAGCTCGGCGAAACTGCGAAGGAATGCTCGCCAGGGCAGAGGAATCAACTTGCCCGGGCAGCGAAGTCATGAACTCTCTGGCATAGCAGTAGAGAAATGCCAGCGGAATGATGAACTCTCTGGTGCCAGAGGAATGGCGAACGTCAGAGGAATCAAACATCAGAGGACTCGATCGTCAGAGGATTCGACATCAGAGAAATCAGACATCAGAGGAATCGATCTCAGAGGAATCAACGTCAGAGGAATCAAACTCAGAGGAGTCAAACTCAGAGGAATCAACCTCAGAGGAGTCAAACTCAGAGGAGTCACGAACTCTCTGACATTACAGCGAGGAATGAACTCGCTGTCCTCTCCAGCGGGGAAATGAACTCGCTGGCCTCTTCCAGCGGTGAAATGAATTCTCTGGCATGCCAGCGGGGAAAATGACTTCTCTGGCATGCCAGCGGGGAAAATGACTTCTGGCATGCCAGCGGGGAAAATGAATTCTCGGTTCCGAGGGAAATCAAACGTCAGAGCAGAGGGATGACTTCTCGGCTGAGTAGAGCAAGACTCAAGACAGACGGTGCAATTATGAACAACTCGAAAATCATCATCTTCCTCATTCTCAAAAATCATCAAAAATTCTCAAACATCAAAAATACATATCATGCATCATCAACTCACTCACGAACTCTTCAACTCTAAAATCATCAAAGTCACGTAAATCACTTCATACGTTCATGCTCAACATCAGAACATCATTCAAGGCATAAACTTACAAATTTCCCCCAAAATCATTCATCAACTCGTTTTGTAAAAACTCTTCCTCCAGACTCAGTTTTGCAAAAACTCATGCTCAAGACTCGGTTTTGCAAAATACACGTTAATCACTTCAAAACATCACATAACACACAGAAATCCACATAATACCCATTTCATCTCGGTTTTAAGAAAGAAACATTTTTCAGAGGGGACGAACCCAAGTTTTTCGAAAACGAAGAAAAGGAGCAGGGGAAGTTTCTCATACTTCAAACATCTTAATACTCACATAAATCACCACATACTTCTCACAACAAGTCTAGACTCCAAAAAGCAGAACACTTACTCAAAGAGTTTCAAGGAAAAGGCGTCTTTTCCCGATTCTTCCGGTTAGAACTCAACAAATCTTCTTGAAACAAGCCTGGAAAGTGTTTAAGGCTAGATTTATCGGAGTATTCTGTCTCAGTTGTGATTGGTGAAGCTTCGAACTTAGTCTCCCATGGAGGAGAGAAGAAATGGCGTAAGGGAGAGAGAGAAGAAGGTGAAGAGCCAAAAATGATGAGAAATGACTGAAAGAGAGAGAGGCTCTTCGGTTTTAGCAAGATTCTTATTCCATCGGATAAGTAGCATTAAATGCTCAAATAGTGAATTGTCTCCCCCTTAGCAGCAAGTCTCATCCGCCAATTATCCACATGTGGGAAAAAAGATTAAAATATTGTTTGAGTGTGTAGGAATGTGCGACGGCAATAAAAATCATAAGTCATGGTTTCGAAAATCATACTGACTCAAATAACATAAGTGCGCACATAACATATAAATCATATAACATCAAACAATGGACTCATAAAATTGTCACGTTAAAACGGACCATCACTCGTCATTACTCAAATCATCATTCTAGCTTAATCCTCTTTATAGTGATTTTCGATCACTACTACAACTCTATCTCTCGTCTTTCATCTCATCTCTAACATCGTTCTCAATCTTATTCATTTTACCATCCATCGATAACTTCCTCTCTTCCTCGACTCTATGTTAAACTCATTATTCCTATTTTCTTAATAGGACAATCAATCTCTTATAACTCGGTCTCTGGAAATTCTATTCCCGATAGTCGGAAATAAAATAAATTCTCAACTCAAATCAGTCAACATCTATAGCTCGACTCGTTTCTCAAATCTCATCACTCTAACTCCATCATTGGTTTGTCCACTTATAACTCTATAATCTCGCCTCTCGACATCTCAGTACTCTTAGTAGTGTTAAAACACTATCTTCTAACATAAGGAAAGGTACGGGGTGTTACACGTCTGGAGGAGGATCGATCAACTTTGGGCTGGCAGAGCAAATGATGGCCTTGCTCAGCTATGCTAACATGCGGCAGGCATTGGGAACTCCCATGATGTTCGTCATCCCTACTGCGGCTACCCCAGTGGGAGCAGCCAACCTGCAGGGCACTGAGGCCCCACCTCCCGCTGCTCAGGAGGCAAATATACTGGCAATCAACAAACAGGCCGTGATGCCTGGAGAAGGACAAGGGGACGCTGTTGACAGAGAGTTAGCTATACCAGAGGGGAGCCGTGTTAGGCTTAATAGTGTTGTCAGGAGAGAGCGGGTTGACGAGTCTGACAGTCAATCCGTCTCCCTGGTGTTTGAGGAGGAGAGACCGAAGGAGAAAGCACGGCTGAAAAAGCAAGTATCACAATTGAAACATCAGCTTGAAAATCTGGAGGAATCGCTGAGGGAGAAATCCCGGAGGGAAGACAAGGAACAGAGATCTGAACGGTCCTACAGAGTAGAGAAGTCTCATTGCCTGGAAAAATCACGGTACACCGAAAGAGGAGAAGAAAGGGAGCTGGAGTTTTCATCTGGCAGGCCAGAGCATCGGGCTCACAAACGTCATGATCGAGACATGCCAAGGGACAGAAGAGAGCAGGGAAGATGATCACTATTTTTTTATAGCAACAAAAATACCGCAACTAACTCGGTGTAATCGTAGTATAAACAGCAATCGGATATCGTATCCACAGGGACTGTAAAACGAAATCACTCTATCTATTTCCTACACAAACTCTCACAGTATGCAAGTAAACAATTATAAAGGTGGATATTGAACTAAACTAACTAAATAAAACTAAAGAGCATAAAAACTATGATAATTAACTCAAATATAAGAAAAGCTCTGACCCTAGGGATGTATTTTCACTAATCAACTATATGCATTCAACCTATTGATTCAATTACCAATTTTAATCCAACCCTGATGAAAGATCACTATGTTAATCACAAGCGTCTCTAACGACCACCTATGAATGTAGATTAATTAATCCCTTTTCGCATTCAAGACTCCAAGGAATAAATTAACTCCCAATAGCACATAAAGAATAGCTTCCTATAGCTTCACCTATCGCATTCAAGACTCAAGGCTAACACTATATCATGCATTCCTGAATCAGCTGAACAATTATCGCATTCAAGACTCAAACTGAACAGCTAGACATGTAAATCATTGATCAGATAATTCACAAGATAAATAAGCACCAGGAATCATGAATCATAAGTTGGAGGGCAAATTGATATCAATAAATCAAAAACACATAATTAATTAGCTATGTACAAACCCTAGGTTCAGATTAAAAGACTAGCCAGACATCACAAAATTAAACATGAACATAATTAAATAGAAAGCAATTATAAAAACTAAATTGTATAAAACCGAATTAAAACGAGAGTAGCGGCTTGAATCTTCAATCTTGATCCAAGCCTTGAAAACTGGAAAGCTAAAAAGTTCTAAAGCTATAAAACTGAGAAAATAAAGTTGGGAACTGAACAACTAAAGCTGGGAACTGAAAAGGGAACTGGGAACCCAAAATAGGTCAAAAGAAGACCTATTTATAGTGTCAGGGTAAAATACAGTGTTTGAGCTCGAAAATAACTTGGAAAAACGTAAAAACGCGGAAGGAAACGGAAACACGCCTAAAAACGGCGACCCGTTCGGCGATCGCCGTCTGGGTCGCCGAAAAATGGCCATTTTGCTCTAAGATTCGGCGATCGCCGAATTTTCCACCGGAGGCCAAAATTGAAACAGGGAATTCGGCGACCTGGCCGGCGGTCGCCGTCTGGGTCGCCGAATTTTTGACTGCTGCGCGCGACGTTTTTGTTTCAACCATAACTTTCTCGTCTGAACTCCGATTTATGATCCGTTTGCGCTCACGAACTCGTATCGAGACGATCTACAACTTCTATTTCAGAACATTGTTCCAAATTCGAACTCAATAAATCTGAAAATTCCTTCAAAGTTCGAGTAAGAATCATGTTTCACAAGATAAAGCAAATTAAGCACAAAACAACTATCCAACACTCAATTCCCTATAAAAATGACATCATATGAACATTAAAAACCATGGAAATATGAGTGTTATCAGAAGATATAAGGAAGACAAGAGGGCTAAGACTTCAAGGTTTCATCCTATCAACAACCGCAGTCCTTTCTCTTACGATATCTTGGCAGACACCTTACCTAGAAGCTACAAGCCCATCTCACTGGATTATGATGGCACTACCGATCCGGAGGTGCACCTCAATCGGTTTGAAGGGTTGGTTACGCTGCACATGTACACTGACGGCATCAAGTGCCGAATTTTCTCAACTACTTTGACTGGACCAGCTCAGTTGTGGTTTGGAACGCTTTCGCCGAATTCTATTTACTCTTTTGAAGATTTACAGACTCGCTTCCTACGACAGTTTGCGAGTTCGCGGAGGGTAGGAAAGTCAGCCCTTTCACTGATGGATATCAAACAGGATCAAGGTGAGACGTTGAGGGAGTATACAGCAAGATTTAACCTCGCTGCTCTGGAAGTGCCAGAGGCAGAATCACAAATAAAAAATTGCGCCTATGTCAGAGGACTCAGGCCGGGGATCTTCTTTGATGAATTGCAAATCCGACCAGCAAGGGATTTTGATGACATTATGGCAAGGTTGCCAGGTTACCTGCAGTTGGAGGATGCCAAGATGGCGAGAAAGGTGGAAAATGATAAGCATAGGGTCAAGAAAGCTGAGGAAGCACCTGAGAGACGGAGACACCAAGATAGGGCCCCATTCAGAGGGTTGCCTCCAAGGGTATTGCCACCCCAGGGAGGAATGCCATCTCAACAACGCACTGTAAATGAGGTTACGCGGTTTACTGAGTACACGCCCTTGAATAAGCCGCAAGATGAAATTTTCCATTTGATAAAAGACCAACCGTTCTCTCGGGCACCGGGAACCTACCGGAATGGGCCGCCACAGGAAGGGTCCAATAACAAGTTATGTGAATACCACAATGCCTTCGGTCACCTTACAAAATATTGCGGACATCTCAAGCACCAACTGGAGTTGTTGGTGCGCCAGGGATATCTCGACCAGTTCATTGACAGAGGAAATGAGGGCCAGAGGCGGACTGATCAGAGGGATCAGCGAGATCAGAGGGATCAGCGAGATCAGAGGGATCAAAGAAATAACCGGGATCAGCGACAAGAGCAGGGGAACAACAGAGATCGCAGGCCTGATGACAACCGGGATAATCGCAGAGAAGGGGCAGAGAGGCAAGCCCCTCCTCCACCATATAGAAGAGAAGTGCACATGATTTGCGGAGAGAACGGGACGCCCACATCAAATCGGGCTAAAAAGCAAGTCATCAGAGTAGTAAAAACAGGGTATTATCCTAAAAGGGTCATGGAAATTACGGGTGCGGCAGAGGAGCCGGCGATTACTTTTGGAGCAGAGGATATACGTACATTAATGTACCCGCATGATGATGCGCTGGTCATCACGGCGGACATAGTGGGCTGCATGGTACACCGTGTCTTCGTCGATTCAGGGAGCGCCGTGAATATTTTATACAAGGAATGCCTCCAAAACATGGGAATAGAAGTGCACATTGAGCCCACAAACGCTCCTTTGTTTGGGTTCGGGGGAGAGATGGTCATGCCGTTAGGTTATGTGGAGCTGCTGTTGATCCTCGGCAGTACAGCCAATAGCAGCAGAGCAAGGATGGTACGATTTTTAGTTGTGGACATGCCCAAACCTGCGTACAATGTCATACTCGGACGACCTGCCTTGACGGCATTCAGGGCCGTGATCTCTATGTTCCATTTGAAAATGAAATTCCCAGTCGAGGGGGGAAGAGTAGGAGAAGTTTGTGGGGACCAAACAGCGTCGAAAGCATGTCACGTCCAAATGCTTGCACACTCATCGGGCCAGAAGAGGGAAAGAGGGACAGAGGGATCCGATACACGAAAGAGGGGAAAGGTGGGCGAGGTGCATGCCTTAGCAGAGGAACGCCAAGAGTTGGCGGATTTATTAAAAGACAGAGACAGCACAGAAAAAACCGCGCTGGTGTCCACCAGTGATGTTTGCAACATGATAGAATTGTTTCCAGGGAGAGAGGGTTTCCAGACAAAGATTGGGTCTGCCATGAGTGATCAGGTCAGAGAGGAACTCATTGGTTGTCTTCGAAGAAATGCAGACGTGTTTGCATTCAGTACCACCGACTTAAAGGGGATTGACAGAAAATTGGCAGAGCATTGCCTCAACATGGACCCTAAGGTGAAGCCGGTAAAGCAGAGAACAAGAAATTTTGGGGCAGAGAAGGACGCGGCAATAAGAGAACAGGTCTACGGATTGTTGGAAGCAGGGCACATTGTGGAAGTGCAATACCCGGAGTGGATTTCAAACGCAGTGATGGTACCCAAGAAAACAAATACCTGGAGGATGTGTGTGGATTTCAGAGATCTAAACGCTGCCTGCCCAAAGGACCATTATCCTCTGCCGAGGATCGATCAGCTGGTGGATACCACTTCAGGGTGTGCTTTATTGTCCATGATGGATGCATACCAGGGATATCATCAGGTCAGAATGAATAAGGGAGACATTACCAAAACAGCATTTGCCGTCTGTTGCGGAGTGTATGGATGGAGAAGTATGCCTTTTGGCTTAAAAAATGCGGGAGCTACATATCAGCGGATGATGGAGAAAATTTTCAAAGAACAATTGGCAAAGAACATTTCGGTATACGTGGATGATATGCTTGTGCGGAGTGTCAGGGCAGAGGATCATGTTTCTGATCTGGAAGAAATGTTCACGGTGGTCAGAGATCATCGGCTTATGCTGAACCCAGCGAAATGCACCTTTGGAGTCACAACAGGGAAGTTTTTGGGATATAAGGTCACGCCCGCAGGGATTGAGGTTAATGCCGAAAAGGTCAAAGCTATTATGGACATGACACCGCCCAGAGGAATCAAAGAAGTGCAGACTCTGAATGGGCGCATCACTGCTCTGAGCAGATTTATATCACGCTCGGCAGAGCGTAGCATGCTGTTTTTCAAAGTATTAAGGAAGGGAACTAAGTTTCTGTGGACAGAGGAATGCAGAGCGGCGTTTGAGGATCTTAAAGTCTATCTAGCCAAGTTGCCGACTCTGACCAAGCCGGTGCCGGGGGAAACATTGTATCTGTATATAGCGGTGGGAGAAGATGCGATCAGCTCTGTGCTTATCAGAGAAGAGGGAAGTCATCAGAAGCCTATCTATTTCGTTAGCAGAATCATACAAGGGCCTGAGCAAAATTACACAGAGATTGAGAAGGCTGCTCTGGCAGTCATGGTCATGGCCAGAAAGTTGAGGCCCTATTTCCTTTCACACCGAGTGATAGTACGCACGTCTCTTCCCTTCAAACAAGTTTTGGGGCGCCCGGATTTGTCGGGAAGAATGGTTAAATGGGCTGTGGAATTAGGGGAGTATGATGTAGAGTATGAACCGAGAACAGCGATCAAAGCGCAAGCATTGGCAGATTTCATACAAGAAACAACTCGTCGTCCTATACCAGAGTTTTGGGTGGCCTTTATGGACGGATCCGTGACGAAAGAGGGATGTGGGATCGGGGTTTATATCACTTCACCGGGTTATGGGACATACCAGTTCGCCATCAAATTCACTTGTCGGTTGTCCAACAATGAAGCGGAATATGAGGCCGTGGTCAGAGGGGCTCACATCTTGTCAGAGCTCAAAGCCGAGTGTGTCATCATAAAGACAGATTCCCAGTTGGTTGCCCAACAGTTTTCAGGGACTTACAGTATCAAGGATCAGAGGATGAGGGCATACCATTCCAAAATCAGTGAAATGAAAGAAAAGTTCATGGAATTCAGGATCGAGCAAATTGCCAGAGAGGAAAATACGAAAGCGGACTTATTGGCGCGCATGGCTAGTGCGGTGGAGCAAACTTGGAATGATGAAATTATTTTACTCTGCGATACCAGAGAGATGGAGACTTCGCAGGTTTTCTCGGTAGAGATCAGGGACGATTGGCGGGCTCCGATTATACACTTTCTGAAGACAGGGGAACGGCTAAGCAGAGAATCCAATCAGAGGGCTCGCTATGAGAATTACTGCTTAATCAACGATCAACTCTTCAAACGATCTTTTACTCAGCCCTTACTAAAATGCTTATCTCCAGAGGAGGCTAATTTTGCTCTGACAGAAATTCATGCAGGTTGCTGTGGTGGGCATACGGGATTTCGGGATCTCGTACGAAAAATTATTCGGGCTGGGTTCTACTGGCCTCACATCAACAAGGAAGCCAGAGAGTTTGTCCGCAAGTGCGAAGCTTGCCAGAGACATGATGGGCGAATCAATATACCAGGGGAGCCTATGGGTGTCATGTACGCGGCATGTCCGTTCGACAAATGGGGCATTGATATAGTCGGGAAGTTACCTACAGCACCAGGAGGGAAGTGCTTTCTTATCGTGGCAGTAGATTATTTTTCTAAATGGGTTGAGGCTGAGGCTGTGGGCAAGATAGATGAAGTGACAGTGGAACGTTTCATTTGGAGGAACATCTGTTGCAGATTCGGTGTACCGAGAATCATTGTGTCTGACAATGGGACTCAGTTTACAGGGCAGAGGATAGCAGATTTCTGTGATCGAATGGACATCACTCAGCGCTTCGTCTCAGTGGCTCATCCACAAGCAAATGGCCAAGTAGAGTTAGCAAACAGAACAATCTATGAACCAGAGTCGAGGGAAATGGGTGGAGGAGTTGGACACCGTTCTCTGGGCCTACCGAACTAGCCCAAAGACGGCCATAGGCGAGGCACCTTTCACGCTGGTCTATGGATCCAATGCAGTGATACCAGCGGAGGCCAGACTGGAATCATACCGTATCATCACTTATGATACAGAGCATAACGCTGACCTTCGAAGAACTAAGCTCGACCTTGTGGAAGCACAGCGGGAAGAAGCGCAAATCAGAGCAGCAAAATATAAAAGTGTCATCAAAGCAGGGTACGACAAAAGGGTCAGAGCAAGGAAGCTGGCCAAGGGTGATCTAGTATTGAAAAGAGCAGACGCATTAAAGGCAGTGGGCAAGTTTGAAGCAAATTGGAAAGGACCATTCATCATTACAGAGGTCTTGGGTGGCGGAGCGTACACATTGTCGAATTCAGACGGCAGAGCTCTCCCCAGGCCATGGAATATAAACACACTCAAAAAGTTCTATGTATAACTGCTACTTAGCAGGAGTAATCACTTGTAGACCGGATACTCTTTTTCCCCACAGGGGTTTTAACGAGGTCCGGGGCCATGATATCAATAAAACAGATATGTGGTTCTAGGGAATTCCCTGGTGTTGTGTTCGTTTATTTCAATTATGGCTTTCTTACATTACATATGCTATTTAACATGTTCATGCAGAGCATTGCACATGTCACCAGAAGGGGGGAGTAGGGTGTATACCCGTAATCCCCAATTTTCAAATTCAAAATACAAACTGCTTCTTAGCAGGATAAGGGAGAAACAAATACAAAAACTGCTTCTTAGCAGGTCAAAGGGAAAGCAAAACATCAGGAGCTGGCGACTTCGCCCCCATGTGCCAACACTTCAAGCTTTTCTCCTCCGTTGGGAGATATTCACGCCAGATCTACCTCAGATCCACTCCGGATCTACCCCACACCTGCAGAATACCAAGAAAAGCAACAAGTCAAAATGCCAGAGGGAAAGAATACGGAGGAAAAGACCAATCAACGTCCAGATCTCGGGAAACCGGTAATAATGCTCTCAAATACGGGAAGTCCCCTCCTCACAATCACAAAGCTAGAGACCTACACTGGAAGCACAGAGGGAAAGGCAAAGCCTTCAAGGATATGAATGTTCTGAGGGGAACTTCCCTTACTTGAGTGCTTTACAACCAAGATGGGAAAAGATACGGGAAATGAGAGACAATGGGTGGCAGATCTAGGGTCTGAGAGGAAGTCGGAAAAGGGCAACGAGGGAGCTTCCTTTAAGAATCTTGGAGATAAAACCCTCAGGCGGGGGGGAGTCCTGTTTTTTCAGTCACCAACGGGCGCCGGCGTACTTTCGCAAAAGGACTCACTCCCCCGACTGAGGGCGTTACAACCAAGACAAGAAGGCATTTTGAGCCAAAAAGACGGGAGATCTAGGGTTTGAGAGGAAAACAGTTTGGGGCGGCGGAAAGGAAGTAAGGGATTCTGAGCTAGGTCATGAAGGATGGAGGGGTATATATAGAGACGGTATTGGGCCTAAGAAATGGGCCAAGGGATAATGGGCCCAAGCGAGTTTATGGGCCGGAGATGGAATAAGAAGTAATTGGGCCAACATGTTCATAACAGAGTATTGCACATGTCACCAGAGGGGGGAGTAGAGTGTATACCCGTAGGTCCTAATTTTTAAATTCTAAAAATTCTTCTCAATGAAAGCAGAGGAATCACGCTCCAGCAGAGCAGAGGAATCACGTTCCAGCAGAGCAGAGGAATCACGCTCCAGCAGCGCAGAGGGAGGATTACTACTTAATCGTAAGCCGCGAAAGTTGGTCGTGCCATCCGGGCCTTCCATGCTCCGCACAGAGGTTGCACATAATCGTAAGCCACGAAAGTTGGTTGCACCCCCCTGGGTCCTCCATGCTCCGTGCAGAGGTTGCACTTAACCGTAAGCCACGAAAGTTGGTCGCACCCCCCGGGTTTTCCATGCTCCGTGCAGGGGGTTACTACTTAATCGTAAGCCGCGAAAGTTGGTTGTGCCATCCGGGCCTTCCATGCTCCGCGCAGAGGTTGCACATAATCGTAAGCCACGAAAGTTGGTTGCACCCCCCTGGGTCCTCCATGCTCCGTGCAGAGGTTGCACTTAACCGTAAGCCACGGAAGTTGGTCGCACCCCCCGGGTTTTCCAGGCTCCGTGCAGGGGGTTACTATTTAATCGTAAGTCGCGAAAGTTGGTTGTGCCATCCGGGCCTTCCATGCTCCGCGCAGAGGTTGCACATAATCGTAAGCCACGAAAGTTGGTTGCACCCCCCCTGGGTCCTCCATGCTCCGTGCAGAGGTTGCACTTAACCGTAAGCCCCGGAAGTTGATCGCACCCCCCGGGTTTTCCAGGCTCCGTGCAGGGGGTTACTATTTAATCGTAAGCCGCGAAAGTTGGTTGTGCCATCCGGGCCTTCCATGCTCCGCGCAGAGGGTTACTATTTAATCGTAAGCCGCGAAAGTTGGTTGTGCCATCCGGGCCTTCCATGCTCCGCGCAGAGGGTTACTATTTAATCGTAAGCCGCGAAAGTTGGTTGTGCCATCCGGGCCTTCCATGCTCCGCGCAGAGGGTTACTATTTAATCGTAAGCCGCGAAAGTTGGTTGTGTCATCCGGGCCTTCCATGCTCCGCGCAGAGGGTTACTATTTAATCGTAAGCCGCGAAAGTTGGTTGTGCCATCCGGGCCTTCCATGCTCCGCGCAGAGGGTTACTATTTAATCGTAAGCCGCGAAAGTTGGTTGTGCTATCCGGGCCTTCCATGCTCCGCGCAGAGGGTTACTATCTAATCGTAAGCCGCGAAAGTTTTTTGTACCCCCCGGGTCCTCCATGCTCCGCGCAGAGGGTTACTATTTAATCGTAAGCCGCGAAAGTTGGTTGCACCCCCCGGGTCTCCCATGCTCTGCGCAGAGTGCTCAAACTTGGATGGGAAGCAGCAAAAGAGTGCTTGGATGGGAAACAGCAAAGGAGCGCTTAAGTGAAAAGTAATCACGAAATCTCTGGCAGAGAAATCAACCAAATCCTTGTAAGAGGAGGCGGCGAAATCTCTGGCAGAGAAATCAACCAAATCCTCGTAAGAGGAGGCGGCGAAATCTTTGGCAGAGAAGTCAACCAAATCCTCGTAGGAGGAGGCGGCGAAATCTCTGGCAGAGGAATCAACCAAATCCTCGTAAGAGGAGGCGACGAAATCTTTGGCAGAGAAGTCAACCAAATCCTCGCCAGAGGAGTCATCAAGATCCTCGCCAGAGGAGTCATCAGAATCCTCGCCAGAGGAGTCATCAGAACCCTCGCTAGAAGAGTCATCAAAATCAAATCAAACCAGCAGAGGAGATGCGGGAAGATAAATCCAACATGAAAGAGCAACAAAACAACACAAAGAACAAAGGGAGAAAAGCAACGCAAGTAGGGAAGAAATTTCATAAAAACATGCCAAGGAGGCACAGCTGTACATCCAAGAACGAGAAGTAAGTACCAAGTTTGTACAAATTTAAGAGTTACAAAAATTTCCTGTAAATCAGGGAAGAGATAGGAGACATCAAGAGGGAGGAGCAGTAGAATCTTCAGCGGGAGTAGAGGAAGCAGGAGCAGAGGCAAAGGAAACCGGAGGAGGAACATCACTGGCAGGGATCTGGCTAGCAGAGGTTCCCTCTGTAAACACGGGCAGCATGCCAGCTTCCTTCACCTCGGGGAGACGGACCCCCAAGTCCAGCAGTTTCACAGCTTCTTGTACAAACGTTTTCTCATCTCGATATAGGACAAGAAGCTTATCCATTGCAGAAGAGGAGGAAGTGGAATCTTCAGAGACGGAGGCCGCCAGATCAGAGGGCAGAGGAGGCACCACACCATACTGAGAAAATCTTCGGGTGCTTTTGTTGGTGGGATCTCGTAGCCGGTTCACAAAGCCCGCCAGGGAAGCAGAGAAAGCAGGCGTATACAATGGAGTGGAAGGCAATGAAGCAGACCCAACCCCAAAGGCGAAATAGGGAATGGCCCTCTCCAGCACTGGATACCACCATTCTGGTTTCTTCGGAGAATTCGCAGGGATCCCCATCAGCTTATTTATTTCCTCATCATTGAGGTTATCCATTAAAGCATGCAAATCCAGGGTAGCGAGCTGTTCCGAGGTCGCCCCCGCCATCTCTAACGCCTTGGAGGCGGACTGCTGTATCACATAGGCAAAGAGGGGTCCGAAGTCCTCCAGGTACTCTTGAGTCCGCTTGAAGGCCGCCAAGGTGCCCTCCAGCATCAACCCCAGAAAGTGTTGACCCTGCGGAGACAAGAAATACTCCAGGCGTTGATCTCGCGCCCCCAAGATATAGGCACGGTTCTGCGCTTCCACGAGCGTCTTCTTCCAATCACGCCGGGTCTCCTTGTAGGCTTCTTCATATCCTGCCTTGAACCTGGCCAGGTTCTCATGGCTTTCCTTGGTCGTCCTTGTTAGTTCAGAAACCAGGGAGGACTTCTCCACCTCTGCTTGGGACAACTGAGCCTTCAGCTCAGCAATCTCCGCTTCAGCCTTACTCAAACGCTCCACCACCCCGGCCACGTCATCATCACGCTTAGCGATATCCGCCTGTTCCTTCTCCCTCTCTTTTTCTGACATATCATAGTCATGGATGCACTTAACAGCCCCCCACATCCGAGCCTCCACCTGCAAGAAAACAAAAAGGATTCCGACAGAACAATAAAGAGGTTAGTAACTTCGTTTTTTCTATGATAAAAAGTATAAAAAGCAGGGTACCTGAAGAGCCAACTGGCACAGCTGAGTAACTAAAACCCCCCGGGTTAGCTTCTCCACTATCTCCTGGTCCTTGGAGTGGACACGAGCTATCAAGGTATCGATTAACTCCTGCCCCAACAAACTCGAAATCGGCCCAGGAACAACATCTTCTGGCTCATCAGCAGGGGGCACCACAGCTTTGCCCTTGCCCTTTCCCCCGGCAGAAGAGGGAACCTTAGAAACACCAGCAGACTTCTTCGCTGGTCCCTTGCCCTTCTCCACTGCAGACGAGAGGACCTTCGAACCACCAGCAGACCTCTTCGATGGTTCTTGAGACTTGCCGGCCTTCTTCAGGCTCTCTTGTTTCTCCTTCTCACCGACAGAAATCAGAGAACCTCTCTTCCTCTTCTTTGAAAGCTCGGAGAGGGTGACACCAGGGATCGAATCAGGCGAGGGAACTTCATCGGTAATGTCCACAATCTGGACATCTCCTTCACCGGCACCAGATGTATCACCAATGCTGGGGCGGCCACGCCTGCGAACAAGACTACCCGCATCAACCTCCTCGGCATCAAAGGGGCGGGAGGCTTCCACATTTCTCTCTGGGACCTCTATCACCGGGGGAATGATGACCAGCTCTGCCCCAGCTGGTTGTTCTGAGGGAGCAGTTCGGGAAGCAGAATCCCCCGAGCCATGCTCCCCGCTGGGAATAGGAGAAGCAATAGTGGGCAGATTGTCCCCGCACTTCTTTCTCCAAGACATGTCTGCAAATCAAAATTCCACATCTTTAAAATCAGGGTAACAAAAGTTAATATATTTTCTAATTCATATTCTTTACCTATTGATTTCTGGGGATATAGGGGAAACAGGCCATTGTATGCCAGAGCCGAATTATTCTCAGCAAGGTATTTACAGTCTAAGGGCTGGACTTTGTTCATAGCATTCAGACGGGCTATGACATCCAAGTCAAAGGCAGAGGGAGCTTCTGGGGAGGCTGGTCTATAACTAGTCCGGGGATTATGCCATTCTAGTTCCCGAACATGATAATCGCGCCAGGTGCCGAACAGGGTGCGCACATAACAATAATAGCTCAAAAAGCCGCCATCAGAAGAATTTAGAGATGAAAGGAAAGAAGTGGGAAATCTTCGAAGACCCGCAAAGCTATACAAAGGATTGCCCTGCATGCGAAGAGATTGGGTTTGACAGAACAGTTTGAAGGTGTCCTTAACACCGTGGGCTCGGCAAAGGATATGGAAGGCGTATATTCTTCGGATGGCAGAGGGAGCGACTTGGAAAAAAGGGATACGAAAATGGTTGCAGACATCAACCAGAAAGGTAGGAGGAGGAAGCCTTAGGCCAGCGTCTATTTGGGCTTGCCAGATGGCTATTTGTTGGATTTGTATACTGAAAGCAATAACGTTTTATGCTTGTATACAATGTTTCCTAAGTTCACTATCTAATCTCCTATCTGATTGTGTTCATGATTGCATATGTATGTTCTTTATCTCTATATAAGTAGATTATATGGTGTGTTGTAGATCACAGAAGACCATATAATTGGAATAACCTTAAGAGATATAATATGATCACAGCCGAAATAACTCTAGGACAAGTTATTGGTTTAGGCTGCAGTATAGATGGAAGTAGTTTGTCTTGGCTACTTGTCTATACTGGTACGTCATTACGTATTGATAAGACCACAGTTTGAGATGTATTCTTCTATCTGACTTAAGTGAAGAATCAAGATCTCGGTGACTTATAAATCTTAATACTAATAAGTATTCAGATATATATATTAATTCGTATATCACTTTGACTTACTATGGGTGAAAGTTATATACTAACTCGAGTACTCTGTATCTTGGGTGATAGCGGTTAATATATGATATTTGATTATCTGTATTAGTACCCGTATCCGGTATAGGATAATGACATCCCCTTAAGGAGCTCAATAAGGTTTATTACGCTAAACCCTGCAGGTTGATTAAGTTCAGGCGTAATAATAAAGTTTGAGTGGTACTGCTTAAGGATTTATAAAGAGATTAATTAATTTAAGATGTCAGAGCTCTAATTAATTAATGGATGTCGGATATTTTAAATACGGAGATTTAATAAGTCTAAATACAAGCCCCGACTCATCACCGGCAATAAAGGGGTAAGTCAGTATCGGTTCTCTAGTGGAATGAACTGATATTTATAAATTAATTATGGTCTGGGCTGACCATAGATAAATTAATTTATTTGAGGCCCATCTTTATTCCTTGTATCTGGTCCCTGGACTGGCCCAAAGACTCCTAGCCCTAGTATAGAGAGAACACGCCTCCTACATTATTTCTGGCGCCTCCTACGTATTTAATTCTATTAAATACAGTTGTCAGCTCTCAGGGAAAATAGACTGATAAAATATTAGGGTTTTGAGAGAGCTGTGGGGCGTAGGAAAAACGTGTGGAGCATTCTCTCTTGGGACTTTCATGGATCGTTGTCCATCCAACGGTGAAAGCTGAACGGGATACAGTCGAGAAGATCAGAGCTGGAGTCAGATTTTCGCAGGAAACCAAGTTCTGGCAGTCTCCGTAAACCGGCCATAACTTCCTCCACAGAACTGCGATTCAGACGAATCAGGCGGCCACGGAAAGCTCTCTCGAAGACGAAGAAGTCGTATTTCTAGGCGAAATACGATTTGAGGACGTTTGAGGCTTCAAACGAAGGCGTGAAGTTGGCTGACCTGTTCAGCAACAGATTGACGAATTCTTAGGAATTCTTCAGGTATTCACTAACTCCAACGTGCAGTTGTTAAATTCATAGGAGCATGTTAGGATTAATCGTTGTATGATAAATTAATAATATTCCAAGAAACGATCATCGGGCAATCGGAGCATTAATTCAGTTTAATATTCCTTCAATTGGTATCAGAGCCCAGGATTATTTTCTTGGCTCTATTATTAATTTATGTACGATTAATAATGTGCGTTGTTTTTACTGCTGTTGTTCTTCGTGGTTTGTTGATTCGTGGGATACGTCGTTTGACGTTGTAATCGTTTTTTCACCACGAGATAAATCCGTGGTTAGATTAGGGTTTCAAATTGTATTTGTTTTCCTTTGTAATCTGTAATTGTTGGAAAACGGAACGATGACGACGACGAATCAACATCGAAGAACGGAGTTGGAGAGTAAAGAGGGCAGCGAGGTGCCGAGGGGCGAGACTGGTCGGGCAAAGGTAGGGCCGAGGAGCATGGCTGGCGAGCAGGGGCTGGGCGCGCCATGGGCTGCGCGTGCGTGCTTTGCGCTGCTGCGTGCCCGGCTGGAGTCGCGCGGCCGCTGCTGCCGTTGCTGCTGTTCTCGTGCTGGATCTGCCGAGGTTGCCGGGACCAGGAGCTGAGGATGCACGCTGGGCTGCTGCTGCTGCACGCCGGGGCTGTGCGCCGGGCTGGCTGCTGTGCGCGCCGGGTTGGTGCTGCTGCACGCCGGGCTGGCTGCTGCTCGCGCCGGGAGGCTGCTGGTGCGCCGGGCAAGCTGCTGCTCACGCCGGGAGGCTGCTGGTGCACCGGGCAGGCTGCTGCTCGCGCCGGGAAGCTGCTGCCACGCCGGGCAGGCTGCTGCCGAGTCCGTCTGGCTGCTGTCAAGGCGTGGTGGCGGCGGCGCCTAGGGTGTCCCAAACCCTAGGTAGGCGCGAGTTTTCAAGAAACCCTAGGGGGCCCAAACCCTAGTTTCAAAGACGGGCTTGTTTTGAAGCTTTTTCGGGCCGAGTTTTACTTTTGTTTACAAAATGTAATAGTTTAGTGTTGGGATTCCACGAATGGGTCACGAAGAACTTTATACTTTTTATTTCTGTTCTTTGCATGCCGTGGTGTTAATCCCTATGCTCTTTACCTGCTGTCCTTGTCTTTGATTGTTAATATGTGTTTATTAACTGCGCTTAGACAAGCATGCTAGGTTTATCGTTTTCTTAAGCATGTTTTAGAATTCTGCGAGCATGTTTTACATGTTGCGTTCTAGATGAGCATGTTTAGGATTATGTGTTGAGCATGATCAAACCTTTTGAAAGTAAAAAGACTAAGCTGTATTAATAATTTTATAGATGATTAAAAATTATTTAAATTTCCACAAACGGTCTCAAGACAAAGTGTTTGAGAATATGAGTAAACGACCACCCTAACGTGGCTTACTTCATATTTGATTTCACAAGTTTGTTAAGTTGAGATTTCTATTAAAAATATTTAAATCCATTTAAGTAGTGGGAGTTATGCGGTAAACGACCACCCTAACGTGGCTTACTCGTATGATTTTCATAAGTACTTTAGAGGATGGATTTTAAATAAGATAACTAAGAAATTAAATTGAATGCGGCATGGTCCTAGTGAGTATGTCAAATTCGAGAATTTAATTTCAAAGTTAGATTGTGGTTATTACTAAATAATTTTTATTCTTAAAATTATGTAGACCTCCACATGCGGTCTCAAGACAAAGTGATTGAGAATATGGGTAAACGACCACCCTAACGTGGCTTACTTCATATTTAATTTCACAAGTTTGTTAAGTTGAGATTTCTATTAAAAATATTTAAATCCATTTAAGTAGTGGGAGTTATGCGGTAAACGACCACCCTAACGTGGCTTACTCGTATGATTTTCATAAGTACTTTAGAGGATGGATTTTAAATAAGATAACTAAGAGGTTAAATTGAAAGCGGTATGGTCCTAGTGAGTATGCCAATTTCAAGAATTTAATACTCAAAGTTAAATTGTGGTCGCTGCTTAGATATCATTTCAAGTACAATGTACAACTCCCCAACGGAGTCCCTTCTTGAATATGATATGGTCTAGTTAAAGTCCAACAATTAATTTCCTTTGTCAAAAGGTCAAGTTGACATGGATGGAAATTAAACGACTAGGTAAATAGTCTGGTTGAGGAATTCATGTGTAAACGACCACCCTAACGTGGCTTACTCGTGAGATTTCTTGGGCAGTTGGAGGTTTCATTAATATTGTTTTTATCAAAAGGTTACAATATTATTGTTACGAATTATGTGCTTTATGTTCGTTACTTTCAGATATGTCTATGTCTCTTACTGTTTTTATTTATTCTTGCACTAAGTTCTTTTTACCGGTCCACATATATAAAATGGAAACGCAGTTTTTTTTTTTTGGATTTCTATCTTTATCACAAACTAACATAATTTTTGTGTTGCTTACTACTCCACGTTCTTATGGTCCGAACAATGAGTCCACTAATGAGAAAAAGGAATTACATAAAAGGTGGCATGAGACGAATAATGTGGCTATATGCTATATTATGAGTACAATGTCACAAACCTTGTAGCTCCAACATCAGGGCATGGACGATGCTATTAGCATCATGATGAATCTCAAGAAACTGTTCGGGGAGTTGGACTGAGCTGCTCATTTAAATTTGATGAGAGTAATCTCGTTATTTTTATGAGTGAGCACAGCTCAGTGCACGAGCATGTCATGCAAATTTTGACGGATTTGACTTGCTCAGTGGGAGTATCGACGGTGAGGCAAAAGTCGATATTATCCTGAACTCTCTTCCCAAGTCTTTTAATTAAGAACTTCCGCCTCAATGCTGTTATGAGCAAGAAAGATAATACTTCTTTTGAGTTGTTGAATGCTCTAGTTACGGCTAAGGAAGTTGTGGGAAAGAGATGTGCAAGCACTTGTTATTACCAAAGGAGAGCCATCTTCTTCGTCGTTTGACGGGAAGAAGAAGGGTCCAAGGGGCAAGAAAGATAAGGGAAATAGTGGGAGTAGTGGTGTGATAAGATTGAGTATTGGAAATTTCTTCTTTCAATACTCAAGACAAAGGGTTAAGGTACTTCACTTGCTATAGTAACTGAGACATGTCAGCTCGTTTTCTACTCAGTTGTGAGTAGTGGATAACGAGAGAAACTGATAATGATTGTTGCACCTTGCATGGCTTTTAGGCTGACAAGGAAGCTGAGAAGTGATGAGATGATTGTCTTCATAGGCAACGTGACTAGAGTCGCAGTTGTTGCAATTGAAGACTTATCTTTAAGTTTTAAAGACATAGTTTAGTTTTTTGAGAGTTCCTTATCATGTTTAAAAATTTTGAATAGATGGATCACATGTCATTTTTGATAGTAGTATTTCTATCATAAGAAATGACAAAGTTGTCTATTCTGGTATTTTTGAACATCTCTCTTCATACTATAACTTATCTTCAAAATACCTTTATATTGCATTTACATCATCGAACAAAAGAAAGAGAAAAGTTAAGGCTAATCTCTCATGAGGATCTTACACATATATTGATACCCTAGATTAGGTCACATCTATCTTAACAGGATCCAAAGACTTGTGTCTAAATAGTATATTGGATTCAATCCAAGTTGTACCATTTGGAACCTGCGAATCCTGTATAGAGGAAAAGATGGAGACCGGGTCATTCATGACAAGGGGATAAAGGGCCAATAATGTGTTAGGAATGATCTTTTCTGATTCATTGTCAGTGTTTGGGATTCCAACCCAGTTTGTAATCCCTATATAAGATGGTGTGGTGGAGAGAAGAAATAGGTCACTCTTGGAAAAATATGTCCGATGATGAGTTATGCATCTTTGCAATTAGTCCTAAAGAATCAGAAGGTGGTTATTAGCAATGACACACGATTCTTAGAAGTGGACTATGGAAATAATTACTAATCCAAGTCAGATAGTGTGCTTCACTAAATTGAAGACATTAGACAGGCGATTCCATCACCCAAGCCAAGTGTGCAAGAGTTTTGTACCACAAGACACTGCACGCACTGTTGACACACATGTGCCACCACAGATCCATTGTAGTGGGAGGGTTGTGGGACAACCCGATCGATTTATGTTCTTGGGAAGATCTTTGGATTCAGTCCCTGGTAGTGAATATAAGATAATCGACCCAGATATCTACTTGGAATTAGTGGAAGACGATAATGTAGATTCCTGGCACGCCTCAATGGAGCAATCCATTAAGAATATGGTTGTATACTAAGAAAATCTTGCTACCAGAATGCCGTAAAGCCATAGGTTGCAAGTGAGTATACAAGAGAATGATAAGTCCGAATGAGCAAGGTCGTAGCTTTTAAAGCTAGACTGGTGGCGAAAGGTTATGCCCAGTGTGAAGGTATAGGTTATGATGATATTTTCGCCAGTGCCATGCTCAGAACATTCGGATCATTTTACCCATAGCAACTCACTTAAACCATCGAGGTCTGGCAAATGGATGTCATATATATTACCTTGAAAATGGTAAGGACAACCATGTGCAACAACCTGAAGGTTACGTGAGGGAGGGAGAGAAACATCTCGTGTCAATCGCTCTCGTGTCATCGGTGATGTGGTTTATCTTGCATTTTATGTAGACAATATCCTCCTAATTGGCGACAATATGGAGCTATTGTCAAGACATAAAGTAATGGTTATCCGAACAGTCTCATATGAAAGACTAAGGAGGTACAGTATACATCTTTGTGATCAAAGTAATAAGGGATCACTAGAAAAGGATGTTGGGCTTATCTCGAGTGTCTTACATTGATACTGAGAATACTCGTTGTAGTATGAATACCGCCAAGAAAGGATTGCTACCTTTTAGATATGGCGTTCCTTTATCTAAAGACTATGTCTTAAGATGCCTATTAAGGTTGAGGAAATGAAGGCGGTATTCTATGTTTCCGCAGTAGATAGCTTCATGTATGGATTGCTATGTACGAGATCTTATATTTGCTATGCAGTTAGCATGGTTGTAAGATATCTGTATAGTCCTAGTTAAGGACACTGAACTGTGGTAAATTATATTTTCAAGTCCCTGACTAGAGAATAATGATAGTTTACCAGTTAGACAGTTTAGTTCCTTTTTGGATTATATGATTTCGGATTTCCAGGCTGACCGGAACAAAGAATAATTACCTCGAGCTATGTGTTTTTTCTTGGGAGGTAAAACCTTTTGGTTTGACCACTACCTCCAGGATCTAAGGGTAATTCCTAGTTTGCGTGGGAGCATCACCTTCGTGATACCTCAAGTGCAGTTACGAACTCTAAGGAATCCAAGAACCACAAGGGGTCAAACACATGGAGAGTAAGTACCAAGTTATACGATTATTCGTAAATCGAGGTTATGTGCTCAAAGAATAAATTCTCACATATTGGAGAAACCTACTGATCTTTTCACAAAAGGCTTATCGCAAATGGTCATTGAAAGATGGGAATGCGATTGATGCCACCCACTTAGGAAACTTTAAGTATAAGTGGGAGAAGTGTTAGGTGATTGGTAAATAGACGCATTGTATACTAAAAGTTTGCTTTAGTATAAGTGGGAGATTGTTGGATTTGTATACTGAAAGCAAGAACGTTTTATGCTTGTATACAATGTTTCCTAAGTTCACTATCTAATCTCCTATCTGATTGTGTTCATGATTGCATATGTATGTTCTTTATCTCTATATAAGTAGATTATATGGTGTGTTGTAGATCACAGAAGACCATATAATTGGAATAACCTTAAGAGATATAAAATGATCACAGCCGAAATAACTCTAGGACAAGTTATTGGTTTAGGCTGCAGTATAGATGGAAGTAGTTTGTCTTGGCTACTTGTCTATACTGGTACGTCATTACGTATTGATAGGACCACAGTTTGAGATGTATTCTTCTATCTGACTTAAGTGAAGAATCAAGATCTCGGTGACTTATAAATCTTAATACTAATAAGTATTCAGATATATATATTAATTCGTATATCACTTTGACTTACTATGGGTGAAAGTTATATACTAACTCGAGTACTCTGTATCTTGGGTGATAGCGGTTAATATATGATATTTGATTATCTGTATTAGTACCCGTATCCGGTATAGGATAATGACATCCCCTTAAGGAACTCAATAAGGTTTATTACGCTAAACCCTGCAGGTTGATTAAGTTCAGGCGTAATAATAAAGTTTGAGTGGTACTGCTTAAGGATTTATAAAGAGATTAATTAATTTAAGTTGTCAGAGCTCTAATTAATTAATGGATGTCGGATATTTTAAATACGGAGATTTAATAAGTCTAAATACAAGCCCCGACTCATCACCGGCAATAAAGGGGTAAGTCAGTATCGGTTCTCTAGTGGAATGAACTGATATTTATAAATTAATTATGGTCTGGGCTGACCATAGATAAATTAATTTATTTGAGGCCCATCTTTATTCCTTGTATCTGGTCCCTGGACTGGCCCAAAGACTCCTAGCCCTAGTATAGAGAGAACACGCCTCCTACATTATTTCTGGCGCCTCCTACGTATTTAATTCTATTAAATACAGCTGTCAGCTCTCAGGGAAAATAGACTGATATAATATTAGGGTTTTGAGAGAGCTGTGGGGCGTAGGAAAAACGTGTGGAGCATTCTCTCTTGGGACTTTCATGGATCGTTGTCCATCCAACGGTGAAAGCTGAGCGGGATACAGTCGAGAAGATCAGAGCTGGAGTCAGATTTTCGCAGGAAACCAAGTTCTGGCAGTCTCCGTAAAACGGCCATAACTTCTTCCACAGAACTGCGATTCAGACGAATCAGGCGGCCACGGAAAGCTCTCTCGAAGACGAAGAAGTCGTATTTCTAGGCGAAATACGATTTGAGGACGTTTGAGGCTTCAAACGAAGGCGTGAAGTTGGCTGACCTGTTCAGCAACAGATTGACGAATTCTTAGGAATTCTTCAGGTATTCACTAACTCCAACGTGCAGTTGTTAAATTCATAGGAGCATGTTAGGATTAATCGTTGTATGATAAATTAATAATATTCCAAGAAACGATCATCGGGCAATCGGAGCATTAATTCAGTTTAATATTCCTTCACTATTACCCTAGGGTGGCGAAGGCTCTCGGGAGGTGTTGAACCTTTAGAGAAGGCCTCGAATTTTAAACCTTCGGGGTGACGACATTTACGTTCCAATCTCTCAACCGCCGCGACGCCAAGGAGGGATTCAGGAACACGCTTTGGGGGTAGGGGAGTCTTCTTACCCCTTTTCTTAGGCTGAGAAGAACTGGGGACAGTTTGGGAGTCATAAGAAGCAGAGGGGGAAGGGAGGTTATCAAGATCCTGGAGTTGGGGAGAGGAAGATGAAGAAGTTCGGGAAGAAGGAGAGGGTGAACGCGAGGGTTGAGGAGCGGAAGTGGAAGCCATTATCAGAAATACCAATCCTAGGGTTTTCTAGCACGCTCAATCAGAGCACCAAATAATTACACCACTACGCTACAACTAATCACAAGAATTGGGAGAGGAGGGTATGCGAATTACCTAGGTCAAATAAAGTTTGATTGTAAATACCGGAGCGGAAGGGTCGCTGAAGGTACGCCGGAACAGGAGGAAGAATCGCCGGAATTTGCAGATAGAGGAATTTGAGAAAACCGGAGAAGAAGAATAGTGAAAAACGGGAGTTCGAATCGACTAAGTAAAAATATACGCGGGCAACTACCAACATGCAGGATGAACGACACGTGGCATACGGAAATAAATCGACGGCTAAAAATCCCTACGGAAAGACGAAAGGACGCAAAGGTTAAAAAGATAACCTCGGGGTACGGGAAAAGCACTGTAGCTCGGACAGGCATTTAATGCGGGTGACGTCACCCATGCGGGCGAGTCCTCTGACTAGTTGCACTAATCCAGAGTGAACTAGCCAGACCAGGGGGTGGGAGTAACAAAAACACTGGAGAATAATTTATAGGGTTTTATCCTTGCTTTCTTATAGTATTAAGATTCTCGTGTTTTCAGGACTTGTAGGGATCAGGGAACACATCATAGCACAAGCTTTAACAATACTTCAATGGTTGAACACGAAGAATACCCGGTTCAACCAGACCAGAGGGGGGAGTGGTTGATGAGGAGTAATATGTGTAGAGTAGAGAAAGGATACAAATCAGAGGAATCATCTTCACCAGAAGAATCATACTGGTCAAAAGGATCATTCTTACCAGAGGGATTTCATCCATCAGAGACAACTCATCCACTAGAGGAATGGCTTTTGTCAGAGAAGTCATCATCGGCAGAGAAGTCTTCCACACCAGAGAAGTCCTCCACACCAGAGAAGTCTTCCACACCAGAGAAGTCCTCCACGTCAGAGAAGTCATCCACGTCAGAGAAGTCAGCCATGCCAGAGAAGTCCTTCACGTCAGAGAAGTCAGCCACGCCAGAGAGATCACCTCCATCAGAGGGATCGCCAGAAACGCGGAAGACTTCCCGCGTAAAGATGAAATTCCGGATATACCCTTCGACCACGCCAAATACATGCGCCTACACCAATTTTACCATTTTACCCTTCCATGTACTCTATAAATAGGTCGCGCACTCGTACTTTGTAATCACGCTATCATTCGCTTTTGAATACAACAGTTATATTTTGCTCTCGTGCTCAATTCTCCGATTGTCACTTTGCTCTTTCCGATCAACTTTACTAGGTATAGTTTACGCTTTTTACCTCGTAGTTTAAATGTTGGTTTCATGAAACACCATATTATATTTGATTATCTGTATTAGTACCCGTATCCGTTATAGGATAATGACATCCCCTTAAGGAGCTCAATAAAGTTTATTGCGCTAAACCCTGCAAGTTGATTAAGTTCAGACGCAATAATAAAGTTTGAGTGGTACTTCTTAAGGATTACAAAGAGATTAATTAATTTAAGCTGTCAGAGCTTTAATTAATTAATGGATGTCAGATATTTTAAATATGGGGATTTAATAAGTCTAAATAGAAGCCCCGACTCATCACCGGCAATAAAGGGGTAAGTCAATATTGGTTCTCTAGTGGAATGAACTAATATTTATAAATTAATTGGGGTCTGGGCTGACCATGGAGAACTAATTTATTTGAGGACCATCTTTATTCCTTGTATCTGGTCCCTGGACTGGCCCAAAGTCTCCTAGCCCTAGAAGGAGCAGAAATCGCCTATCACTAAGAGAAGAGGCGCCCCATACGTATTTATTTATTTAAATACAGCTGTCTGCTCTCAGGAAATACACACACTAATTAATTAGGGTTTGAGAGAGTAGAAGAGGCGCCCCACATGTGAAAAGCATATTTCTGCCTTAGGACTTTCATAGATCGTTGTCCATCCAACGGTGAAAGCTGAGCGGGATACAGTTCAGAAGATCAGAACTGGAGTCAATCAACTCGATCATCGACAATCTTTGCATACGCTTCTCAAGTAAGTAATCCTAACTCCAACGTGCAGCAATTAAATTGATAGGAGCATGTTAGGATTAATCGTTGTATGATAAATTAATAATAATCCAAGAAACGATCATCGGGCAAACGGAGCATTAATTCAATTAATATTCCTTCAATTGGTATCAGAGCCCGGGATTAATTTCTTGGCTCTATTATTAATTTATGTACGATTAATAATGTGCGTTATTTTTACTGTTGTTGTTCTTCGTGGTTTGTTGATTCGTGGGATACGTCGTTTTGACGTTGTAATAGTTTTTCATTGCGAGATAAATCCGTGGTTAGATTAGGATTTCTTTTTGTAATTGTTTTTCCTTTGTAAATCTGTAAAATTGAAAAACGAGAGGAAGACGACGACGATTCAACATCGGATGAACGGAGGTTGGAGAGGGTGCCGGGACTGGAGCGAGCGGAGGCTACGGGCGCCGATGGGCAGCGCGCGCACGAGCGCTTGTGCGCGGCGCGCCCGGTCAGGCACTGCGCAGCCGCTGCTGCTCTCCGTGCTGGGCTGCTGCCGAGGTCCGCGCAGGAGTCGGCAAGGGGCGAGGGCTGGGCGTGCTGGGGCCGTGCGCACGCGTGCCTGCGCGCCCAGCGCTGCACTGCTCGACCGTCTGCCCAGGCTGCTGCTGCGCACGCTGGACTTCTCACGACGTGCTGTGCTGCCGACGTGTTGCTGCTGCTGCACCGGGCTGCTGCGCACGCCGGGCTACTGCCGCGCCGGGCTGCTGCCGCGCTCCGGGAGATTTTGTCAAGGGAAGGTGGCGGCGCCGCCTAGGGGTCCCAAACCCTAGGTGGCGCAATTTTTCCAAACCCTAGGGGGCCCAAACCCTAGTTTCAAATACGGTCCTGTTTCGGGCCGAGTTTACGTTTTTTAGTTTTATTTTTTTTCTTTTCTGTTCTTTGTAATAGATTAGAAATATGGGGTTCTACGAATGGGTCACGAAGAACTTTGTTGTTTTAATTTTGTTCTTTGCATGTCGTGGTGTTTATCCCTTATGCTCTTTACCTGCTTTTCTTTGTCTTTGCTTGTTAATATGTTTTTATTAACTGCGCTTAGACAAGCATGCTAGTAGGTTTATCGTTTTCTTAAGCATGTTATAGAATTATGTGAGCATGTTTTACATGTTGCGTTCTAGAAAAGCATGTTTAGGATTATGTGCTTAAGCGTGAACAAACCTTTTGAATGAAAAAGACTAAGCAGTTTTAATAATTTTTAAACACTTAAAAATTATTATATGACCTCCACATGCAGTCTCAAGACAAAGTGATTGAGAATATGGGTGAACGTCCACACGAACGTGGCTTACCTCGTATTTGACTTCACAAGTTTGTTAAGTTGAGATTTCTATTAAAAATATTTAAATTCATTTAAGTAGTGGGAGTTATGCGGTAAACGTCCACACGAACGTGGCTTACTCGTGTAATTTTCATAAGTACTTTAGAGGATGGATTTTAAATAAGATAACCAAGAGATTAAATTGAAAGCGGTATGGTCCTAGTGAGTATGCTAATTTCAATAATTTAATCATCAAGGTTAAATTGTGGTCATTGCTTAGATATCATTTCAAGTACAATGTACAACTCCCCAACGGAGTCCCTTCTTGAATATGATATGGTCTAGTTAAGATCCAACTATTAATTTCCTTTGTCAAAAGGTTAAGTTGACATGGATGGAAATTAAATGACTAGGTAAATAGTCTGGTTGAGGAGTTCATGTGTAAACGTCCACACGAACGTGGCTTACACATGGAATTCTTTGAACGGTTGGAGGTTTCATTAATATTGTTTTATCAAACGGTTACAATATTATTGTTACGAATTATGTGCTTCATGATCTTACATGCTTATTTTGTTTACATTCAGATATGTCTATGTCTCCAATCATCTCTATTCTTGCAAACAATCCTCTCACCGGTCCAAACTATACTGAATGGAAACGCCACATTATGTACATTCTTGACGCTGAGGAGCACAGTTTTGTGCTTACCACTCCACGTCCCGCGGCCCTAACTGATGAGTCGACTGATGCGGAACGTGAGGCGCATAAAAGGTGGCACAAGTCTAATAATATGGCCAAGTGCTATATTATGATTACTATGTCACAAACTTTGCAACTCCAGCATCAGGTCATGGTTGACGCGGCTAGCATCATGTTGAACCTCTCTGAGGTTTATGGGGAGTCCGAGAGATCTGCTCGCCTTAACATAATGAGAGAAATCTTAAGATGTAAGATGAGCGAGGGCAGTTTTCTACACGAGCATGTCATGAACATGATAAATCTTTTTGACAGGCTCGAGTTACTCGGAGGAGGTATCGAAGGTGAAGCCAAAGTCGCTATCATCCTGAACACTCTTCCCAAATCCTTTGAGAACTTCCATCTCAATGTCGTTATGAGCAAAGTCAACTATACTCTTAATGAGTTGTTGAATGCTCTAGTTACGGCAGAGGGAGTCTTGGGAAATAGGAAAGAAGTACTTGTCACTGCCAATGGATCTGCTTCTTTGTCGAAAGACGGGAAAAAGAAGCGCAAAGGTCCAAAGGGCAAAGGTGGCAAGGAAGCAAGTGGGAGTGGCAAAGCAGTCAGCCCTACTGGTGGCGTGAAGAAGCCAACTGGAAAGGGAAAGTGCTTCAAGTGTGGCAAGACTGGGCACTGGAAGAAAGATTGTCCGGTGCTCAAGGCAAAGGGACAAGGTACGTCACAAGTTCTAGTAACTGAGACATGCTTAGCTTCGTTTTCTACTCATTCTTGGGTAGTGGATACGGGGGCAATTGATCATGTTTGTTACACCTTGCAGGGCTTCAAGCCGACAAGGAGTCTGGAAAGTGACGAGATCACCATCTTCATGGGCAATGCGTCGAAGGTCGCAGCTGTTGCTATTGGAGATTTATCTTTATGTTTTGGTGATAACATTTTAGTTTTGAGAGATATTTTATATGTGCCGAATTTTCGGCAGAACATAATTTCTGTTTCAAAATTGTTTTTGGATGGATATTCTGTTACTTTTGATAGAGGTGTCTCTATCATGAAAAATAACATGACTATTTGCTCCAGAATTTTGAACAACTCTCTCTATACTATTACATGTCCAGCTGATAACTCTGTCCATGTTGCATCTACATCACAAATCTGTCCAAATCCAAATAAAAGGAAACACTTTTCTCATGAACAATATACACATGCATGGCACCTAAGATTAGGTCACATCAATCTAAATAGGATCCAAAGGCTCGTGTCAAATGGAATCTTGAAAGACTTTCAAGCTGTTCCATTTAGAACCTGCGAATCCTGTATAGAAGGAAAGATGACGGCAAGGCCTTTTAAGGCTAAGGGGAATAGGGCCTCGCATGTGTTAGAATTGATTCACTCTGACTTGTGTGGACCGATGTCCACAAAAGCTCGTGGAGGGTATGAGTATTTCGTCACTTTCATTGACGATTACTCAAGATATGGGTACATTTACCTACTTCAACGCAAGTCTGAATGCTTTGAGAAATTCAAATAATTCAAGGCGGAAGTGGAGAAGAGATTGGGTAAATCTATCAAGTCATTGCGGTCTGATCGCGGTGGCGAATACCTCGGAAATGAATTTTTGCAATACTTGTCAGATTCTGGGATTACATCCCAATTGACTGCATCTGGTACTCCCCAACAGAATGGTGTAGCGGAGAGAAGAAATAGAACTCTTTTAGAAATGGTGCGATCGATGATGAGTTATGCATCGTTGCCTATTTCGTTTTAGGGATATGCCTTGGAAACAGCGGCTTACTTGCTAAAGATATGGTCTGGGCGCCAGCCCAGCTTAAGCCATATAAAGATATGGGGTTGTCCTGCATACGTGCTAGACAAGGAAGCGAAGAAACTGGAACCTAGATGTGAAGTAATGTTGTTTGTAGGATATCCTAAAGGAACGAAAGGTGGTTATTTTTATAATCCTAAGGATCAGAAAGTGATTGTTAGCGCCAACGCACGATTCTTGGAACAGGATTATATAGATAAACACAAGTCTAAGTCCGAGATTGTTCTTCAAGAAATCGAAGGCAATGGACAATCGATTCCATCACCCCAGCCAAGTGTGCAAGTGAATGCACCACAGGATACTGCACAAACCATTGTCACAGCTGTACCACCACCGCTTCGTCGTAGTGGGAGGGTTATAGTCCAACCCGATCGATTTATGTTCTTGGGAGAATCTTCGGATCTTCTTCCTGTTGATGAACAAAAGGATATCGACCCTGATAACTTTAGACAAGCGATGGAAGATCTAGATGCAGATTCTTGGTACGACGCCATGATTTCTGAAATAGAATCCATGACTGCTATGGATGTATACGAGAAAACTGAACTACCAGATGGCTTCTTAGCTATAGGTAGTAGGTGGGTATATAAGAGAAAAAGAGATTTGGATGGCGAAGTCGCAGCTTTTAAAGCTAGACTCGTGGCGAAAGGATATACCCAGGAACAGGGTATAGATTATGATGAAACCTTTTCGCCGGTTGCCATGCTGAAGTCTATCTGAATACTCCTTGCCATAGCAACCCACATGAACCTTGAGGTTTGGCAAATGGATGTCAAAACCGCTTTCTTAAACGGTTTCCTTGAAGATGGAAGGGACATCTATATGCAGCAACCCGAAGGGTTTGTGAAGAAGGGCGAAGAGCATCTTGTATGGAAGCTGAAGAAGTCCATTTATGGACTTAAGCAAGCTTTGAGGTCATGGAACAAGCGTTTTGACGAGGTCATTAAATCCTAAGGATTTACTCGTTGTGAAAACGAAAGTTGCGTGTACCGTTTAGATGCCAATGGCGATGTGGTTTTCCTTGCACTTTATGTAGATGATATCCTCCACATTGGCAACAATGTTGAGCTATTATCAGACATAAAGAAGTGGTTATCCGAACAGTTTCAAATGAAGGACTTAGGAGATGCAGCGTACATCCTGGGGATCAAGGTTGTTCGTGATCGCCAGAAAAGGATGTTGAGCTTATCTCAAGCGTCCTACATTGATACTGTGATTGCTCGTTTTAGCATGCAAACTGCCAAGAAAGGCTTTATACCTTTCAGACATGGCATTCCTCTGTCTAAGGACATGTGTCCTAAGACACCTAGTGAGGTTGAGGAAATGAGGAAGGTACCATACGCTTCCGCTGTAGGTAGCCTCATGTATGCAATGCTTTGCACGAGACCTGATATGTGTTTACCTTGGGAGGTGGAGCCGTATCATGGCGGAGTGCAAAGCAGAAATGCATTGCAGACTCCACCATGGAAGCCGAATATGTAGCTGCTTCTGAAGCTGCTAAAGAGGCTGTATGATTCTTGAACTACCTCTTGGATCTAGGAGTGGTACCTAATTTGCCTAAGAGTGTCATAATCTATTGTGATAACTGGGTGCAGTGGCAAATTCTAAGAAACCCAGGACCCACAAGGCGACCAAACACATAGAAAGAAAGTACCACATCATACGAGAAATCGTAAATAGAGGAGATGTGCTGGTTGAGAAGATTAATACCTTGGAGAACTTAGCTGACCCTTTCACGAAGAGCTTGCCGCAAAAGGCCTACGAGAAGCATGCTCGAGGAATGGGATTGCGGTTGATGCCACCCACTTAGAGAAAACTTTCAGTATAAGTGGGAGAAGAAGTGATAGTGTTGTAATAGCTAGTATTTAGACACATTGTATACTAAAAGTTTGCTTTAGTATAAGTGGGAGATTGTTGGATTTGTATACTGAAAGCAAGAACCTTTTATGCTTGTATACAATGTTTCCTATGTTCATTATTTTAATCTCCTATCTTATTGTGTTCATGATTGCATATGTATGTTCTCTATCTCTATATAAGTAGATTATATGGTGTGTTGTAGATCACAGAAGACCATATAATTGGAATAACCTCAAGAGATATAAAATGATCACAGCCGTGATGACTTTAGGACGAGTCATCGGTTTAGGCTGCGGTATAGATGGAAGTAGTTTGTCTTGACTACTTGTCTATACTGGTACGTCATAACGTATTGATAGGACCACAGTGAGATGTATTCTTCTATATGACTTAAGTGAAGAATCAAGATCTCGGTGACTTAATAAAATCTTAATACTAATAAGATTTCAGATATATATGTTAATTCGTGTATCACTTTGACTTACTATGAGTGAGAGTTATATAGTAACTTAAGTACTCTGTATCTTGGGTGATAACGGTTAATATATGATATTTGATTATCTGTATTAGTACCTGTATCCGTTATAGGATTATGACATCCCCTTAAGGAGCTCAATAAAGTTTATTGCGCTAAACCCTGCAGGTTGATTAAGTTCAGGCGCGATAATAAAGTTTGAGTGGTACTTCTTAAGGATTACAAAAAGATTAATTAATTTAAGTTGTCAGAGCTTTAATTAATTAATGGATGTTAGATATTTTAAATATGGGGATTTAATAAGTCTAAATACAAGCCCCGACTCATCACCGGCAATAAAGGGGTAAGTCAATATTGGTTCTCTAGTGGAATGAACTAATATTCATAAATTAATTGTGGTTTGGGCTGACCACGGAGAATTAATTTATTTGAGGCCCATCTTTATTCCTTGTATCTGGTCCCTGGACTGGCCCAAAGTCTCCTAGCCCTAGAAGGAGTAGAAATCACCTATCACTAAGAGAAGAGGCGCCCCATACGTATTTATTTATTTAAATACAGTTGTTTGCTCTCAGGAAATACACACACTAATTAATTAGGGTTTGAGAGAGTAGAAGAGGTGCCGCACACGTGAAAAGCAGATTTCTGCCTTGGGACTTTTATAGATCGTTGTCCATCCAACGGTGAAAGCTGAGCGGGATACAGTTCAGAAGATCAGAACTGGAGTCAATCAACTCGATCATCGACAGTCTTTGCATATGCTTCTCAAGTAAGTAATCCTAACTCCAACGTGCAGCAATTAAATTCATAGGAGCATGTTAGGATTAATCGTTGTATGATAAATTAATAATAATCCGAGAAACGATCATCGGGCAAACGGAGCATTAATTCAATTTAATATTCCTTCATGTCCTTCATGAAAAATATTACCCTTTGTTATCCACTTTTGAGCCTAACTAACCTTTATTCTTTAGACGGATGATAGGGGTGATATAGTTTATAGGGATCTTGTTGTGGTGATTATCGTTAGTGCGTTGTAGAAAAAGAAGGGATGATAATGTGTTGATATTTACACTTATAAGCTCTAAAAAAATTGTGAAAAAGTAGAAAAAAAAAACAAGAGAAAAAAAATTGTAAAGCGGAGTGTATATTGAGAAATTTGTTGAAAATCGACTGTGTTTGTTGGAAATAAGTGGAGAGTATAAAAGAGTATTTAATTCTGCTTTGTGATGATTAAATTCCTTGAGATGTGTTGATTATGGTGACATAGTTGGGAGGAAGATGAAATTTATTCCAAATTTATTTCATGAAGTTATAAGGTGTTAGTGTTCGTGATTTATCTTGAGTCACTTAACCTATATTTCTCTACCTTAACCAATGTCCCTACATTACAACCCAAAGCAAAGACGTATTTGATCTTAGTCCTGACACACATTTAGCGATGGAGATTGTAGACAATTGGGAAGCCTATGGTAAGAGATCTGCATTGTATTGGATTCAATAAGAGCATACACCTTCCATTCCATGAATTGAGAGTCTAGTGATACACATTCTTGAGAGAGTCAATTGTTGGATGTCAAGGTTGATTTTTCTTTAAAATTGTATTTGTTAGTGATTTTAGTGTTAATTGTTGAGAACTTGAGGGAATCTTTTGATCTTTTATTCGGAGGCATCGATAAGATAGATTTCCTACACATTCGTGTTATTGATTGTCTTCTTCTAATTATTCGAGGACGAACAATGTCTTAAGTTTGTGGGAGTTGATAACACTCACTTTTCTATGGTTTTTAATGTTCATATCATGTCAATTTTATAGGGAATTGAGTGTTGGATAATTATTTTGTGCTTATATTTCTTTATCTTGTGAAATATGATACTTGCTTAAACTTTGATGGAATTTATAAAAATAGTGAAGTCGATTTTGGAAGAATGCTCTGAAATAAGAGTTGTAGATCATCTCGATACGAGTTTGTGAATACAAACATATCACAAATCGGAGTTTTGACGAGGTAGATATGGCTGAAACAAGAGAGCCACGTACAACATCGGAATAACTGGCGACCGCCGCGTAAGAAAGTAATACTGCACGGACGACGGCGATCCAACCAGCAACCATCGCAAGACCGCCGAAGAGTCGGCAGAGATGGCGATCTCACCAAAAGAAGACGGGGATGGCCGCCAAGGCTGTCGGGCCTCCGGGAACTTGATTTTTGTGTGTTTTTCTATATTTTATGGGCTTCTAGGCTGTATTTTTACCCTATGCCTATATACAGTTTCTTTTGTTGACCTATTAAACACCTCTCTTCACCTCTTTTCTCTCTCTCTTTTCATTTTTTTTTCAGTTTTAGCTTAGAATTTTATAGTTTTCATTTATTAGATTTATTTTCTACAAGACTTCAAGATTCAAGCTCTCCATTCAGAATTCATTCCGGGTTTTATCAATTTCAATTCTTTCATTGCTTTCTTCTTTATTATGTTTTTTTAATTTTATTTTTTGATGTCTGGCTAGTTCTTTATCTGAACCTATGGTTTGTACATAGTTGACTGAATATGTGTGTTCAATTTATTGATATCCGTTTGCCCTCCAACTTGTGATTCATGATTCTTGGTGCTTGATTTCTTGTGAATTACATAATCAATAATTTGCATGTTTCGTTGTTCAGTTTGAGTCTTGAATGTGATAATTGTTCAGCCGATTCAGGAATGCATGATATATATATATATATATATATATATATATATATATATATATATGCCTTGAGACTTGAATGTGATAGGTGGACTATAGGAAGCTATTCTTTGTGTGCTATTTGAAGTTAATTTATTCTCTTGAGACTTGAATGGTATGAGAATTTATTAATCTACTTTCATAGTTGTTCGTCAGAGAAGATTATGAATAGTCTAGTGATCTTTCATCAGAGCTGGATTAAAATTGGTAGTTGAATCAATAGGTTAAATGCATACGTTTAATTAATGATAGTACATCCCTAGGGTAAGTATCTTTCATATTTGATTTATTTATCTAATCTTTATTTTCTTTATTTTGTATTATTTAGTTTAGTTTTATTTCATCCATCTTATTTATGTTTCCTAAATAATGTTAGAATTTTTATTAGGATTGTTTAGAGTAATTTTGATTATCAGTCTCTATGGATATGATACTCGACTGCTATATATGCTACAATTGCACTGTGTCAGTTGCAGTATTTTATTGCTAAGAAATTAGTGATCACCTAAATATTCTAAATTTGTCAAAGACACAGTCTCGCACAAGAATAAGTTCGGAGAATTTAAGACTGTCAACCTCAATGAAGAGTACAGTGCGATATTGCAAACAAATTTGCTTGTGAAGATTAAGGATCCAGGTAGTTTAACCATGGCTTGCATGATTGGAGGCCAGCACTTTGGGAAGGCACTTCGTGATTTGGGAGTGAGTATCAATCTTATGTCGTTATCCATTTTCCAGTGATTGGCCATTGGGGAGATGAAACCGACCTCGATTACGTTGTAAATGACAAATAGGCCGGTCACTTATCCACGAGGAATTGTGGAGGACGTGCTTGTGAAAGTTAGTGATTTCATCTTCCCAGCTGATTTTGTAGTGCTCGACTTTAAGGAAGACAAGAACATCCCATTGATTCTTGGGAGACTTTCTTGGCCACGGGGCCAGCTCTTATTGATGTGGCTAATGGAGAACTCGCCTTAACCGTGAATGATGAGAGCCACACCTACTCGATTTAACATGCTTTGAAATTTTATGATGAGAATGAAGCCGATAATCTGGAAGAGTGCAAGTTGATGTGTGTGATTAACTCCTACGACGCACTATTTTCTTGGAAGGGTCTTAGGGACCCTCTTGAGGCTTGCATATCTCAATCCCTTTTCTCCACTGATTTTAATTTTTTTCGAGAAGGTATTGTTCTTGGTCATAAAGTATCAGTTGCAGGTTTAGAGGTTAATCGGGCTAAGATTTTGGCCATAGAGAAGCTCTCATCACCTACCAATTGAGAAATTTGTTTGTAGTTTTTGGGGTCATGCCAGATTCTACCGTTGTTTCATCAAAGATTTTTCCACTGTGGTCAAGCCATTGAGTCAGCTGCTTGAGAAAGACAAAAAGTAGTTCTTCTCTAATGATGCCTATTTAGCAGCTTTTTAGATTTTGAAGAAAGCGTTGGTGAGCGCTCATATTCTGATTGTGTCAGACTGGATACAACCCTTTAAGTTGATGTGCGATGCCAGCGATATAGCTGTTGGAGCTACATTGGGGCAAAAAAGATAAAAGATTTTTTGAATAATCTATTATTTGATCGGAACGAAGTCAATTGTGTACACGGATCATGCAGCCATCTGTTATATCTTTAATAAGAATGATGCCAAGCTAAGACTAATTCAATGGATCCTATTGCTCCAAAATTTTGATATTAAGATTCAGGACCGTCGTAGATATGAGAATGTGGTAGCCGATCATTTTTCTCAATTGGAGAATCCGGTAGAAAGCGAAGAACATAGAATTATGTCAATGAGCTCCACTATGTCATGGTATGCAGATTATGTCAATTTTATTGCAGCCAAAGTTCACCCACCCAACGATGTGAGCCGCTATCGAGAGAAAAAGTTTTACCATGACGTAGAATTTTATATGTGGGAGAAGTCGTTTCTCTATAGACGATGCACTGATTTGGTGATTCGTTGTTGTGTGCCCGAGGAGAAATGGGGATCAATCTCACTCAATGTCATTCATCATCTAGTGGAGGCCATTTTGGATCCAATAAAAAAAGCCTTCAAAAGGCATGAGATGCCTTTGACTAGCGTTGGGTGGCATTACCAAAAGGTATGAAATGCCTTTGACTAGCATTGTGGAGGTTGAATTATTTGACGTATGGGGGATCAACTTCATGGGTCCGTTCCATTCATCTTATGGCAACCAATACATCCTTTTGGCCGTTGAGTATGTTTCGAGGTGTGTAGAGGTTGTTCCTGCTTAAACCAATGATTCCAAGGTGATGTTGAAGTTCCTACAAAAGCACATTTTATCTAGATATGGAGCACCTTGAGCTTTAGTTAGCGATGGGGGATCTCACTTTTGCAACAAGTTATTGGAGACCCTCTTGAAAATGAATGGTTTGAAGTATCGTGTCACCATAGCTTACCATTCTCAAGCTAATGAAAAAATCAAGCTGGCTAACCATGAGATCAAGCAAGTGCTGGAAAAGACTATTAAGGGCAGCCGCAAAGATTGGGCAATTCTTTTGGATGATGCCCTTTCGGCGTATCGCACAACATACAAAGCTCATCTAGGTATGTCTCTATATCAATTGGTGTTTGGAAAATCATGTCATTTGCCTATGTAAGTAGTCCACAAAGCTTATTGGGTTGTTAATGACTCAACCTAAACACCTCTAGATTGACTTGCAATAGGACAAGGACACTCTAGCAATGGTAAGTTAACCCAATGTCATCTTTCAAGGAAGATCTTAAAGAGCTCTTAATTGTATCACACAAAAGCAATAAAGGTTGGATTGAAAACTGTAAAATTAACTAACACTTGTAAATTAAACTTAAGAATTAACTAGGCAGAACTCAGAAACGTAAGCAGAAAGAAATTATTAAACCCTAGGCAGAATTAAACGATTAAAGTAAAAACGAGTTGAATTTAAACACTACGAGGCTGAGAATTTAAATAACTTAAATTAAAGGCTCCTAATCTAATTAACATAAACAAACTTGCATGATTGAAAGCGAAACATAATGCATGTAAAATAAAAGAATCAACGTAAATAAAATAAATATCGTAATCGTCTCGAGAAGTAAATCTGTTATTGGATTACAACTCTAAACGGAAAAGTAAAGCAAAACAGAATTAAAACCTAACTTAGAACAAAGCTCGGAAATCTTAAAAACTATGAAAACAAGAAAGCTGTAAAGTACTCGTAAATCTTAAGAACAAGAAAGCTGAAAAGTGTTTGACGCCTAAGGTAAGAAATTGACTTGAATTGAAAGCTGAAGAGTAAATGCCGGAGGCTGGGATGATCATGAGCGTGTGCAGTTATGCCCTTAAATAGATTGCCTTTCATCAACCCTAGCGACACTCAAAAAGGCCTTGCAAAACTGGGCCTAAAAGATAAACATCAAGGCAGCGTGCGCGCGCAGGAGAGTGCAAGGGATGAAGTGCTCGGCAAGTCTCTGCAGCGTTGGCGAAGGAATGCCAGCTCTGGAACAGTGTTGGCGTAGGTAGCTCTGGCGAGTTATGGCAGAGCTGGAAAGTCAGCTCTGGAACGATGCGCGTGATTGCCAGCGCTGGAACTCAGTTCTGTAGACTCTGGAATATTCAGAGCTGAAACAGTGTTGGCTCTGGCGAGTAAAGCCAGCTCTGGAGACATAGTTAGATCTAGATATGGTACGCTCTGGAAATGGTACGCTCTGGATAAGTTCAGCTCTGGAATTTGGTCAGCTCTGGATTAGTCAGAGCTCTGGCGAGTCTTGTGTGCTCTAGAGATAGAAGTTCAGCTCTGCATAAGGTCAGCTCTACAGAATTGACAGCGCTGCACACTTGTCAGTGCTGCTGACTTGTCAGCTCTGCACACCACTTTGAGCCCAAAAATGCACTTTTTGCTTCAAAATCTCCAACTGAGCATTCTTCCTCCTATTTATCTAAAACTCCTACAAAGCATCAAACAGAACCATAAACGCACCAAAATCCAGAATATTTAACTTATACTTAGCACAATCAAACCCCTAAAATACGAACAATTAGGCCTTAATCAACCCCCCCCCCTCTCCACACTTAGCCTTTTGCTTGTCCTCAAGCAAAATCAGTATGAATCTAAGGAATAGAGCGTTCCACGATGATTATTTCCATCCAAACATTCAACACACCAATTCAAAATTTTCCAATCAACACATATCTCTCAGATCATGCAAGTAACTTAAAGTTTACGAAGCAACACAGCAGTAATGCAAGTAATTCGATCAGACCCAATTCTCCGCTAGAAGTGAATTCCTTAATGTGATCGCCTTTATAATCAGTATCTCCATTTCACAACTTTTCCTTTTTCACACTTCGTGTGCTTAATCACTTAGATTTCGACAGTTGAGCCATAATTCATGAAATAAAATCATTTGGATGTAATCCAAAGTCTTCTCACGTGGTTTCCCATGCTCATAGTTAAACTAGCGGAGCAGAGACTCAGAGCTGTCATGTTCAGAGCTGGACCAGATTTTCAAAGCTGGCCAGATGTTCAGAATTCAAACATTTCACATATAAGGATACGATCGTAGGCAATCACAATGATAACACTCCTTCTAGCATCTACCGGAGAAATCACGTTTTACTTACTTACAACCGTGTTGCAACAAAACTCATAATTCTTTGCACAAACAAGAAACATATATCAAAAGCAAAACCAGAATAATCACCATTCAATCACAAACCCGAAATTCACATCAAAAACCATATCTTCCACAAATTCATAAAAATTAGCAATCATCCAAGGACAAGCTAAGAACAGAGAGACCAATCGCCCAATCAAAAGCACGCACAAAAGCACTCATCAAACAAGTCACCCCCCAACACTTAAAGTAAGCCATGTCCTCAAGGCAAAAGATAAAAAGAATTAGAAACACGTCCTTGATAATCGGCAATGAAAATGGAAGCACTGGGAGAGGCGGCGAAGGTTGAGAGTATGCAGCGTGGGATGTGGGGTTTGCGGCCTAAGGGCTTGAAGAACTCTGCGGGGGAAAAATCAGCGCTGGCGGCCCTCGGCGGCACTGGCGACCTTGTCAGCGCTGGCGGAAAAGTCAGCGCTAGCCGCCATAGTCAGCGCTGGCGAGTTTGGTAGCGCTGTCGAATTAACTCTGCGGCATAACAGCAGCACTGTAATTCCCATCATCTGCGACACAAACAACAACTACCAAAAAGATCAACCCAACAGGATAGGCATCAAAACAAGAAACACAAAAGAAAACAAAGAAACAACAGAACAAGAAGAAACGAAAAACAAACTAAGAAGAACAACATGGGTTGCCTCCCATGCAGCGCTAGTTTTAAAGTCGCCAGCTTGACTCAGAGAAACCCTTAACTGAAGTCATATTGAAGCTTCAGCTGCCTTAGTCCCTGTGAACACACATCCTTCTTGATTGCAGCTGCGGGTCCTCCTAATGAGCATACAGCGCTTATCGCATCAAAAGACTTCCTAACCACTCTTTTTTGGAAGCCAGAACGTAAAATCCCTTCATTCTTCTTTTCCTCAGGCAGTACACACTACAACCCTTTCACGACACCATCATTGCGTTGCAGCACGCCCAGAAATTCTTCCTTAACAGCTGCGTCCTCTTTCAAGTGAGTCGGTAATTCTTGCACTGCATTCACTTTGAGTGGCAGCTTGTCCAAAACCTGTTCTTCAAAGGCCACCTCATCTTGCAGGTTATGAAGAAACTCCTGCACTATTTCATCCTCATATGGCAGTTTGTCTTCCAGGCAAGTGCTCGCCAGAGCTGGATATTTCCACTTCTTCCTGCATATAATTATCAACCTCTTGCAGATTATCAGGAAATTCCTGTACAATACATTCCTCTTCCACAGGGTTAAATATCTCCACGTAAGAACATTCATGCAATAAAGAAGTATAAATAGCAGGCTTCTTATCAAAAACAGAGAACGTTACCGATCTACCTGACCTGGCCATACTCAAAGTTCCAGATCTCACATCAATGCGAGTCAGGGTAGTAGCCATAAAAGGCCGGCCAAGCAGAACAAGATGGCCGTTCTCTCCTCTAATGCCTTTCCCTGCATTAAGCACCACAAAATCTGCCAGCACTTTGATTCCTCTTACCGTAACTTCGACATCCTCCAAGAGTCCACGTGGGCTGCTAATAGAACCGTCAGCTAGCTGAAGTCTCATCTCAGTGCACTTCAGCTCATCATCCTTTCTGCCCAACTTCTGAAAAATATGAAACGGCATCAAATTGACTGCCGCACCCAAATCTAGCATGCCCGAGACTTCTCCAGCTCTACCCAAACTAATACAAAAAATGAAGCTGCCTGGATCTCCTTGCTTTGGTAGTGGTTGGGTTGGATCAATAATCACCGGTGGCAGAGGTGGGCTGGGACGTTGGATAGCTTTCGGTGGTCGATATGGCATAGTGGACTTGTGAAGTTTCAGCTCTGGCACCCTTATCAGCTCTGGCGTTCTTCTCAGCTCTGGAAATCTTCTCAGCTCTGGCGACCCTGTCTGCTCTGGTACTATTATCTGCTCTGGTACCCTAGTCTGCTCTAGAATACTTTTCAGCTCTGGCGGTGTTGTCTGCTCTGGTAGAGCAGTAATAGCTAGAGCTGATGAGCTTGCGAAGGCTGGCTGTGAAGTTTCTCGGGCTGCTGCTGCTGAATTTGGTTCCAAGTGCCGAAAAGTTGGCCAACAGTCGTTTCAAAGTGTCGGAAAGCATAGGTTCTTTAGCTGCTCCCGTGGGGTCCGGCAGGGTGATCCTTTATCTCCGGTTTTGTTTAGCTTGGCTGAGTAGGTTTTGAGCCGCCTTCTTTTGGATGCTGCGGATAGGGGTTTTATTGCTCGTATGCGGATGTCCCGATCCTTGCTTTTTCCTTCTCATCTTCTGTATGCCGATTATGTTCTTTTATTTTGTAAGGCTGACAGGCGCAGTTGCAGGATGATCGAGTCTATTCTCCAGATTTATGCTTCCATCTCTGGTCAGTTCTGCAATAAAGCCAAGTCCACAGTTTACTTTGGCAAAGGCGTCCCCCTTCAGTTGCGTCGCCAGCTTCAGAGGGATTTGGGCTTCTCCGCTGGTTCTCTGCCTTTTGTCTATTTGGGGGTCCCCGTCTTCGCTGGCCGTGCCTCCTCTGCCCGACTGGCTTGCATTCGGGATCGCATTATTGTCCACTTTCCTAGATGGCAGGGCATGCAGTTGTCTATGGCGGGCCGTATTTGTCTGGTCACCTCGGTCATTCAGAGCGCGGCAGTTTATAGCATGTTGAGTTACAAGTGGCTGGCTAAGCTGCTGCATGATTTAGACCGTGCCTGTCAGTCCTTTATTTGGACGGGCAGCACCACTTCCAAGCCAAAGTCTTCGGTGGCTTGGAATAGAGTCTGTACTCCTAAGGCCCAGGGTGGCTTGAATGTCAAGTCTTTTTCCCACATCAGTCAGAGCTTCATGCTTAGGTTGGGGTGGTTGTTGATCACTTCAAATTCCCTGGGTTTTCAGTTGTTCCGGCAACGTTATTTGGACTCTTGTTTGTGGCCTCGTTCTCCTTGGTTTTCTTCTACAATTTGGTTGGGCTCGCGGGATTCTATTTGTTCTTTGGTCAGCGACACGCATTGCTCTATTGGCTCTGGTTCTACTATTCTTTTTTGGATGGATAACTGGTTAAGCTACAGGCTGGTTGACAGAATTGGGATTCCGGCCGCGGATCATTAGCTTCTCATGCAGCCGATCTCAGACTATTATTTTGATGACACTTGGCACTTCACTCTGGACTTCTTGCAGGCTTTTCCGGACATTGTTGTTGACATTGTGTCTGTTCCTATCAGTTGTGGGGAGAATTGTCGGGCTTGGACTCATTCTCATTTTGGAGATGTCTCCTCCGCGCTTGCCATGGATCATGTTCGTCCAAGTTACCCATCTGTGGATTGGGGCAAATGGATTTGGGCGCCGTTTATTCCAGTACGCTGGTCTATTGTTACTTGGCGTGTTATTCTGGGTCGGCTCTGTCGCAGCCCGATTCCCAAACGCTAGTGATAGCGGGGTACGAGTATCGATACGACTAATATAAATGAATAACGAACAATAGATCTAAACTGAACATCGGGCGGAAGCTTACATCAAAACATACTAAGGCAAAGCATTATAACTCGGCTCAACGGTATATACGTCGACATCGTTATAACTTCTTGAATATTAGGAATTTCAAGAAGAAAAGCAAAGCAGGTACAACTTATTTTCCATAAGGAAGTATAATATCAAGAGTCTCACAGCAAAGGCGTAACAATTATATGTATGAAGACATATAACCGCGAGTATATTGCTTGATTAGAAAGGAATAAAACATTATCTCACTAAGGTTTTATTAACATCAGAAGGAAAGCAAAGTACATCGTCCTTAAGACTCTAACATCGAAGGAAAGTAGCAAAGAACTTCATCAATGAAACCATCCCCACCAGCACCAGTCCAATCTCGCTCCATTGCTTAGCCTGCACATTTAGAAATATATGCAGGGCGTGAGTAATAATACTCAGTGGGCAAACGCCGGAAAAACATCAAAGGCGCTCTTAGAGCTATATGTTTGAAGCTTGCCATATCATCACCAATACACAGAAATAAGTTATCATCAAAGAATCTGTGCATGCAGTTTTCATAATCATAACATCATAAAGAAACGATAGCGCTATCAAAGTATTCATCATGCATGTACCACATCTACAACTCATCATTATCGGTACTGAGAAGTAGGCCTCCCTCTCAAGTACCGTGACTGGCCGACCCGAAGACGGCTCACAGTCACCTCTGTGCACAAAATCCCGCTTGTGGCAGGACCGAATTCGTCTCATCAGTAGAGGGTAACATACAAGCTCAACATCAAAAATTGGCAAGCCAAACAGTTCTTAAACATCATTTATCTCAAATCATTTGATAAACTCATAAATATCATCATCAATCATTTTAGAAAGCTCATACGATAAATGTATACTCAAAATATTTCCCACATGTAGTCCTTCGCTTAAGCTCGGATAGGAATAGGTGACTTACTTCTTCGTCTCGCTCGGGTCTTCATAATTCATTAACATCATCACGAAGGTTCATGTGATAAAACAACCTTAGCTAGTACTCAATACTGAAATCCAACCTCATCTCAATAATAACTACTCACTCAACGTCTATTTAGCCAGTAAAACTAAATCCCTAGGCATACTCGACTTCTAAGGATTCCCACGTCTTACTCTCGATTTAACTCTCAACTCGGACCATACTCATAGCAGTCAAGCACATAGGTATGCATAATCACATAAGCACACAACTTCACATAACATCACAACAAACAAACATAAGTTTGACTAGGAGACCAGAGCAGAGAAATGCTCGGTGGTCAAGGTGGAAAAACTCAGCAGAGTGGAGCGGAGCAGCTCGGCAGAACAGCGGAAAAATACTCGCCAGGGCAGAGGAATCAACTTGCCAAGGCAGCAAAATCATGAACTCTCTGGCATAGCAGCAGAGAAATGCCAGAGGAATGGCGAACTCTCTGTCGCCAGAGGAATCAAATCATCAGAGGACTCGGACATCAGAGGAATCAGACCTCAGAGGAATCAGACATCAGAGGAATCGAACTCAGAGGAATCGAATTCAGAGGAATCGATCTCAGAGGAATCGAACTCAGAGGAATCGATCGTCAGCAGAGAAATGAACTCGCTGGCAGGGCAGCGGGGAAATGAATTCTCTGGCATGCCAGCGGGGAAACGATTTCTCTGGCATACCTGGGGAAACGATTTCTCGGTTCCAAGAAATCAAACGTCAGAAAATTCAAACATCAGAGGAAACAAAATGCCAGAGCGGAAAAATGACTTCTCGGCTGAGTAGAGCAAGACTCAAGACAGAACGATGCAGTCAAGAGCAACTCGAAAACTCATCAACTTTTCATTCTCAAAAATCAACAAACACTCTCAACATCAAAACTTATCATGCATCATCATAACTCACTCACGAACTCTACAAACTCTAAAATCATCAAAAACACGTAACACTTTTCATACGTTTTTACTGAACCTCAAAACATCATTCAAGACATAACTTACAGGTTTTTCCCAAAATCTTATATCAACTCAATTTAAAAAAAAAAAAACTCATATCTCAAGACTCAATTTTGCAAAACACATCTTATTCACCTCAAATCATCACATATAACACATTTCTCATCCCAATTTTAGAAAAGAACCAGAAAGATTTTTAAAAGGGCATGAACCCCAAATTTTCGAAAATGACGAAAAAGGTGGAGGGGGAGTTTCTCATACTTCAATCATCCTTCTATGCACATATATCACATAATAAAGTCTAGATCCAAAAGATTAAAACACTTACTCAAGCGGTTTCAATAAAAAGGAAAATCTTCTCTCTATTCTTCAAGCATCAAACTCCACTAATTTTCTTGTATCAAAAGCAGAAAGTGTTTAAGGACTAGATTTAGTGGAGGATTTCATCATAGTTATGTCTTTTGAAGCTCGAGCTTGGTCTCCAATGGAGGAGAGAAAGAATGGCGTGAGGGGGAGAGAAGAAGGTGAAGGGCCGAAAATGATGAGAATGACGGAAAGAGAGAGAAACTCTTTGGTTTTAACAAGATTCTTATTCCTTAAGATAAGAAGCATTAAATGCTCAAATAGTACCTTGTCTCCCCCTTAGCAGCAAGTCTCATCCGCCATTTATCCACATGTGGGAAAAGAGATTAAAATATTGGTGGTGAGTGTGGGAATGTGTGCGGTGGTAATTTAAATCATGTACTACCCCAATTACTCAAATACAGTGCACACGTATCAAATAAATCAAATAACGTCAACAAATAGCTCACAAGGCTATCACATTAAAACAGATCATCACTCGTCATTAATCTAATCGTCATTCTAGCTTAATCCTCTTTATAGTGACTCTCAATCACTACCTCGACTCTATCTCTCGTCTTTCATCTCATCTCAAAATTTAATCAACGTCTCCATCTCAACTCTAACATCATTCTCAATTCTATCAACATCTCTATTTTACTCATATCTCAAATCTCATCACTCTAATTCCATCATTGGTTTGTCCACCCATAACTCATAATCTCGCATCTCAGTATTCTCAATAGTGTTAAAACACTATCTCCCAACATAAGGAAAAGTACGGGGTGTTACAGGCTCCCTACGGCCAATTCTATGCATCGCTCTGGTTACATTGGTCCAGGTTGGTGTCCTATTTGTAGGAATGCGGGTGAGGATATCGGTCATCTGTTTTGGGAGTGTGCTATTGCTAGACATGTTTGGAGCTCCCTTTTCACTTGGTTCAGGGTGGATGGTTCGTCGATCTATGAGATTGGAAGTTTGATCATTTGGGCTATGAAAGTGCCTGCGAGCAAGCAGGTGGACAATCTCTGGCGGGTTGGTGTTATGTCTACCATTTGGAGCCTCTGGAATCTCTGAAACATAGCTATTTTCGATGAGGCTCCGGTTTCTGCTGTGGCTCTGGCAATTCAGGTCCAAGCCTTCATTTTAGAAGCCTCTCGTTTCAGTTTGGGTGATATGGCTAATTCTGTTGAGGAGCTGCTTATTCTTCATGGTCTTGGGGTGCCAGGTAGACCCCGTCGTCCTACTTCCTACATCTATGTGTTCTGTCTTCCTCCTCCTCATCTGTGGTGGAAGATTAACATTGATGGCTCGGTTCATGGCTCTCCTCCCCTTATTCATGCTGGAGGGGTTATTTGGGACTCCTCGTCTGTTTTGGGCTGCTTCCATTTCTCTGCTGGTCGTGGCTGGGCGTTTGAGGCGGAGCTTCTTGCCCTCATCATTGATTTGAAGCAGATTGTGGTGCAGGGTTGGGATTATGTGTGGATTGAGATGGACTGCACTTACATGGTCGATCTTTTCCGTTCCCGTTCTAACACGGTTCCTTGGAGGTTCTTCGGCCACTAGCGAAAGGTACTCTCTTCCATTGCTGATCTTCATATTATTATCACTCACATTTACAGGGAAGGGAATCGTGTTGCTGATTTCATGGCCTCTTCGGTGGTGGAGGAAGGTTTCTGGCCTTTTGCGTTTCCAGACAGCCTCCAGTTGGTGCGTGACAACTGGAGGCTCTTGCCATATTTTCGGTTTGTCACTTGAGGGTGTGGTGTTTTCTAGGGGAGTTTCTGTCCTCTTCTTTTTGTTTTCTGTTTGTTGTTTCTCGCTTTGGGGTGTCTCTTGGTTCTACCTGTCTTGGGTGATTGCCCCTTCTTCTCTGGTTTTTCGGGCCTCTTTCGCCCCTTTGGTTTCGTTTTGGTTCTCTTATGGCTCTGAGTTTGTGTCAGTCTTGGTGGTTGGTCTAGTCTCTCTTGTTCTATGGTTCTTGAGTGGTGTAAGGAGTTTAAGGTTTTGGTCGCAACATCTTGATATGCAATTCATGACGTGATTTGTCCGATTAATGTTAGCAGGAGTGTTATCATTGCAATAGGCTAAATATCTTTTCTCTGGTTTGTTTGGTTTGATTGAAATTTGAGCTTCTGGTCTCTGCTCATCTGGTGGTTGTCCTTATGAGCATGGGAAACCTCGCGGGAAGTCATTGGTTACCTCCATTTGCTTCATCCCGTGAAGATGGCCTTACAAAGCAAAGCTTTCGATCTTTTAAAAAAGAATGAGATTTGATTATAAAAGTAATTGCATTAGGAGATTCACTGCTAGCGGAGAATTGGGTCTGATCGGATTGATTTGTCTTATTTTCATGTTGCTTCTCAATGCCTTACTGCCCCGAAAGCGCTGCTTAGAGCAGCCCTGCCCCGGAAGCTGTCGCAGCCCGATTCCCGACACTAGTGATAGTGGGGTACGAGTATCGATACGACTATTTTTAAAAGAATAAATGATAAGAAGAATAGGTCGAACATTAAGCGGAAGCTCGCATCAAAGCATACTAAGGAAAATCATCATAAATGAACCCAAGGGTAATTTCGTCAATGTCGTTATAACTTTTTAATTATCAGGAATTTCAAGATCAAAAACAAAACGGGTATCGCTCATTTTTCGTAAGGAATCATAATATGCAGAGTATCGCAGCAAAAGGCGAATCGATTATATGTATGAAGACATATAACCGTGAGTACATTGCTTAACTTCAAAAGAAAAGTTAAAGTATATCAATTATCAAGACTTTATCGTCAAAATGGAAATACGATAAAGTAAATACATCCTTTAACAATTCCCCGCTAGCACCAGACCAATCTCGCTCCTCGCTTAGCCTGCACATTTAGAAATACATGCAGGGCGTGAGTATATAATACTCAGTGGGCAAACGCCGAAAAACAAGGAAAGTGCTCTTAGAGCTATAAGTTTGAAGCTTGCCACATCTCAGCAATACACAGAAATAAGTTAGTATTAAATGAATCTGTGTATGCAGTTTTCATAATCATGACATCATAAGTAAACGACTGCAGTCAAAGATCTTAACATGTATGTACCACATCTACAACTCATCATCATCAAAGGTACTGAGAAGTAGGCCTCCCTCTCAAGTACCGTGACCGGCCGACCCGAAGACGGCTCGCAGTCACCTCTGTGCACAAAATCCCGCTTGTGGCAGGACCCAATTCGTCTCGTCTCATCAGTAGAGGGTAACACACAAGCTCAACATCAAAAATTGGCAAGTCAAACAGTTCTCAAATATCATTTATCTCGAAACATTTGTTAAACTCATAACATCATTAAACAATTTTAGAAAGCTCGAACGATATACGTATACTCAAAATATTGCCCACCTGAAGACCTTACTCAAAAACTCCCGTCAAAGTGGAGTTACTTACTTCCTTGCTCTGCTCGTGTCTTCAGGGATCATCGTCATCATCGAAGGTTCATGTCATAAAATGAATCCCGATTAGAAACTCAACGACAAAAACTCATGCCTCAACTCATGCTCTATATTATATTCTATCTTCTTAACCAACTCTACATAAACTCTTCACTCATATCAAAACCTTAAGTCCAAGGATAGGTTTCAAGAAAATCATGAGTCTAAGTCTTGATTCATCTCTCATATAAGACTCGTCTAATCTCATTCAAACACTTAGGCAACACAATCACATAAGGCACATAAGAAAATACCATCAAACATCATCAAGACATGTTCTGTTTTTACACAGACTCGACTTCAAACTTTAACACGTTCTGACTCCGACATCCCCTGGACTCCAGACTCATACCAAAAGAAAGGTATTTGAGTCTAGTTTCATTTAAAAAAAGTAGAGTCAGAAACTCCAAGTGGTTTGGGAGATATGGCGTTTTTACCAAGGTCTACCATATTCGGCAGTTTTGAGCAATCGGAAACATTGATTTTTTTAAAATAGTAAACGTTGTCAAACTGAGCTCAAATTTGGTGGATATCTAGCCCATACAGTAAGGTTGATACCATAAAAATTTGGAAAGCTAGATCACACAGGAAGTCACTGAAATGAATGACTTTGTCCCCTGTTCTCTGAAATTCCCGGCAGAAAGGTGCAGATTTGGTTTTGCATTTTATAAAAATAGTAAATCAAGTCCAAATGACTTGAAATTTTACCGGTATGCTCAACACTCATGTAGGAACGTGCTGTAAAATTTTCAAAGCCATTAGACATCGACAACCCGTCGATCACAGTAGGTCAGTAGCCTACGAAAAATCACCAAAAATCATCTCAAACTCTTAAATGCTCAATTCAACATTTAAACAAAGCAAAACACATCAAAGCTCATTTTAAGCTCTTAAAGCACTTAAAAACATTCAAATACATCAAAATACTCGTAATACTCAATCTCGACTCTTTTCTTTCATCATCCACTCAAATCTCATAGAAAACACTTCAACGAACATGTCTAACAAATTCCTTTTCAATTTCATGCTCAAAATTTCTCAAATCTCAAAATGACCTCATACTTCATATAACTCATTTTTCACATATATTTCCCTTTTTATCATGTAAACTAACTCTAGTGAAAAACTCATATATCAACATAAAACTCACATTAAAACATGACAAATTTCACATAATGGTCATAGATCAAAATAGACCACATATTATCAAGCATCAAACTCACATCATATAAAACTCAAAACTCATACAAACTAAATTAAACCAAAATTTTATTTAGCCTACCTTAGACTTAATCAAAAATACCAAAAACACTACTATCATGCTTAAAGACATATATCTCAAGCAAAATCATTTAAATAACACATAGACTAAAAAGTCCTAATTTTTACTAAACTAACTCTTTGAAATTTTTACAACCACATACTAAACTTTAATCCATTCATATATCTTTCATTTTTTTACCAATTAATCTCACATCAAAACCATCAATTCACCAATAAGGGCATATATACACATATCCCTAATTTTTGTAAACTAACTCACATCAAAAACTCCAATTGACATCATATAATCAAATTAATCCATCAACCATCATCATATACATCTCATAGACTCATTTACATCATCAATTCATCAATTAACTCTTTGACTCAAAAGTTCCCCTTTTTGGGTAAACTAACTTCCATCAAAGTTTCACATCTCATGACACATATTTCTCAACATATATCAAACATCAATACACATCACATAACTCTCATTTTTCACCCCAAATCAAGAAAAGAAAAAGAAAAATTTTTGAAGGGGGTGAAGACCCATTTTTCGAAAATTAAGGAAAATAGGGAGGGGTGATTTCTTGCTCCAATCCTTCAAATAAACTCACATATAAACTCATACAAATTATATCTATGAAAATGGAGATCACTTACCCAAGTTTTCACCAATTATCCAAATTTTCTCTCACTATTCTTGAAACCAATCTTCAAGGATTCTCTTGAATTTAAGTTGATAAGATGTGTTTATGGAGGATTTAAGTAGTGATTTATGTGTTTGGCATACTTGGGTGAAGCTTCGAAGGTTTCATCAATGGCTAACAATGGAGGAAAGTAGAGAGATGAAGGGGAGAGAGAGTGATCGAAAATGGGGTGGAGAAGAGAGAGGAAACTTTTGCAAGATTGTATTTGATTTGGATGATCTTGTGTATCTTTAAAGAGATTTGTAAATCTTAGGGAATATTTAGTAATTAATGGATGATCTCTCTCTCACTCTAATCTCTCTCTAATCTCTACACTCTCCATCTCATACTCTCAATTCTCTACTCTCTCAATTCCATACTTAGTCATTTAAGGCATATAACATATGGTATGGGAAATTAAAATAAAGTGTGAGAAAGGTGATCAAATTAAAATCACAAAGATTATGGAAGAGTCACTCATTAATAAAATACCACAGTAAAATTATTCATGTGACCAAAATAATGATCATAGCACTATTATTAGTGCACTCACTCAATTATAATATTCCTCTTCGTAGGAAAAATAATTAAAAAAAAATATTATGCCCGGAAAAATTTTCATAAACCGGCGTCATTCGATTTCTCGATAAAAATAACCCATACTTGCTTTGGAAACTTAATCAAAATTCCAAATGCTAAGGTCTCGAATAAAAATCATAATAACTCGGTCACAGTGACACATATCACGAAAATCACATAATCGATTAGTCACGTAATTTCACATAATGTCACATCAAAGCAGTCGGCAAAGCAAACAGACTAGACATCTCTCGGACCGACTCTTTTCATCAAGGTTCTCACTCTTTCTTCCTCGACTCTAGGTCAGACTCATTATACCTATTCTCTTTAATAGGTCAGTCAAACTCTGATAACTCAGTATCTGTTAAATTTATTCCCGGTAATCGGAAATAAAATCTCAACTCAATTCAATCAGCATCTCTATCTCAGCTCATTTCTCGAATCTCATCATTCTAACTCTATCATCGGTTTAGTCACTCGTATCTCTATTTAAAAGACAATCTGTCTTATCTACTCATAAAAAAAAATAGTCTCGTATTTCGACATCTCAGTACTCTTATTAGTGTTAAGACACTATCTCACAACATGAGGAAAAGTACGGGGTGCTACATCCCACCCCCCTTAAAAAAATTTCGTCCCGAAATTTGAGTTATTCCTCTTTAGGAAAAAGCTCTGGGTACTTCTCTTTCATCTTCTCTTCAGTTCTCATGTTGATTTTTCTTGACTGTGATGTCTCCATTGGATTTCCACCAAAGGAATCGATTCGTCCCTCAATTATTGGATCTTCCAGTCCTGCATAGCATCAGGTTTATCTCTTCGTAGCTCAAAACTGGTTCCAGGGACACTTCTTCTTGATAGATGACGTGTTTTGGATCAAACACGTACTTTCTCAATTGAGAAACATGGAAAACGTCATAGACGTTCGCGAAGCTTAGAGGCAACGCTAGTTCATAGGCTACATGGCCTATTTACTCTAATACATATCATAAGGTCCTATATATATCTCGGTTTGAGTTCTTCGTTAACTCGAAAATGACATGCTCCCCGGGATAGGGAAAAACTCACACAAACATCATTTCTAACGTTGAAAGAATCTATCAGTGATTACTCAACTGTTTGATTTTCTTTTCTCGATTTTGCTAATCGATTGCCATAATTCATGGCTAAGTGGTCTCACTTCTATTGTGGAAGTCTTTAATAGGTATAATTGTATAAGGTTGCCAAAGTGGCGCCTTCATGTGTTAACACGTCAAACATCTTTCTACGGAAGATGCCCTCTCTCGCTTCTTATTCTCCTATCAAAGCGTCGTTTCAGTTTTGGCACATTTTTATACTTTTCGCATGTGCGGTGTAAGGGGTATCATGAGCTTCTCTCGAAATTTCGTTTCTCAGCTCTTCTGTATCAGGCACACACAGTCGCTCTCTTAAAACTAAAATGGCATTATCTGTTGCCTCTTGATAATTCTCTATTTTCTCGATTCGAATCTTCATTCGCAATCTTTCCATCTTCTCATCCTCTCTCTGAGCTGTGACTATTCTCGATCGTAAGTCAGGTGTCATGCTCAGTGCAGAAATTATTATTTCTGTCGTTGGTGGTGGTATCTCTACCTCCTAATTCATCTTCTCGAATTCCTTGATTGGGTTCACTTCTCGTGTAAGGAGAAATCCTAACTCTCCCTGATTCTTTCTGCTCAATGCGTCGGTTACAACGTTAGCTTTTCCAGGGTGATAATTTATTCCACAATCGTAGTCCTTCATCAACTCTAGCCATCTTCTTCGTCGTATGTTCAGATCTTTTTGCTCAAAGAAATATTTGAGACTCTCATGATCGGTGTATATCTCACACCGTACTCCGTAGAGATGGTGTCTCCAGATCTTCAAAGCATGCACTACGGCTGCTAATTCTAAATCATGCGTTGGATAAATCACTTCATGCGGTCTCAGTTGTCGTGAAGCATACGCTATAACTTTTCACTCTTGTATCAGTGCACATCTTGGACCATTTTTCGATGCATCAGTATAAACTGCATACTCTTGATCCGCTTTTGGAATAGCTAACACTGGTGCAATAATAAGCCTTTTCTTCAGTTTTTGAAAACTCCACTCGCCTTCGTCCGTCCAAACGAACTTGACTTCTTTCTTTAGCGGTGCGTCAATGGCTTAGCGATTTTCGAAAAGCCGCTAATAAAACGTCGATAGTATCCTGCTAATCCCAGAAAACTGCGAATCTCGTGCGGTGTGGTTGGCGATCTCCGCTCCTGTACCGCTTGGACTTTCGCTGGGTCCATTTCGATTCCTCTCGCAGAAACAATATGGGCGAGAAAATTGATTTCCTCGAGCCCAAAACTCGCATTTGCTAACTTCGCATAAAGCTTTTCAGCTTGTAATCTTTCCAACATGATCCTCAAACGTTCTTCGTGTTCTCGTTTACTCTTCGAGTAAATCACGATATCGTCTATAAAGACTAACACGAACTTGTCTAAGTATTCGCGGAAACGCGATTTATGAGATCCATGAATATTGCCGGAGCATTCGTCAAATCGAAAGGAATTACTATAAACTCATAGTGTCCGTATCTTGTACGAAATGCCGTCCTCGGAATATCTTCCGATCGTATCTTTAGCTGATGGTATCCCGTTCTCAAGTCAATTTTTGAAAAAGTGCTCGCTCCATGTAGTCGATCAAACAGATCATCGATCCAGGGTAACGGATACTTATTCTTTAACGTCACTTTGTTCAACTCTCAACAGTCGATACACAACCTCAAGCTTCCATTCTTCTTTTAACAAAAAGAACTGGTGCTCTCCACGGAAAAATACTGGGTCGAAAGAAACCCATATCTAGAAGTTCTGGTAGTTGCAGCTTTAACTCTTGCAACTCTGTGGGGGTCATTCTGTACGGCGCTTTCAACGTCGATGCTGCGCCGGGTTTCTAAATCGATCGTAAACTCAAACTATCGATCTGGGGTAATCCCGGTAAAGTTTCAGGAAAAACGTCTGTATACTCTCGCACCTCTGGTACGTCGTCAACGTTTGCCTTGAATTCATCTCTCTGGTTCAAATATATAACGTACGCGGTTGTATCTTTTCTTTGCAAGAGATTTCTTGCTTGCAGTGCCGAGATGGTCGGCGTCTTCTTCCATTTTCTCTCAATCTCAGAGAAGGAAGTAGGTTCTTGGCCAAATGGCTGAAAAGACATCCGTCTCTCCTTACATTGTATCCTTGCATGGTTTTTCTATTACCAATCCGTTCCCACAAATTATATCCAAGTGCCACATAGGCATCAATCTTAGGCTTCTAGCCTCAAGCTTAATCGATTTTAACTCGAATTTTAAATTAGGGCATACGGATGAAACCGTAGTAATTCTGCCTATGATGTGGCTACTCTTTAGAGGTTGTGGAACAAGCTCTATGTTCAGTGTCGAACAAACATACTATGGGCACATCTTTCAACTCGCCTATATCTAACGAATTTCCTCTATTCTTGTCCGGTGCTTCCTACTCAAGCGCGAACAGTTTCTGGCGATGCGGTTGATACGCCCACGACGATGCAGTCGATTCGCCTGCGGGGCTGGTAGTTGCCTTCCTGACTGACGCGGTCGATAGGCTGGCTGTTGTCGCTGTGGTGGAAATAGCGGTAGATTCCCTCCATTGCTTTGAGTTGCGGTCGAAACTGAATCGGTCGTCTTTCGCTTCCACTTTGCTGACGATTCGGACACTGGTTCGAGTAGTGCCCGATCCTTCCGCAGGTATAATTGCTATTCTTTCTCATCTTACATTCTCTCAGATGTAATTTATTTTTCTTCGACAAGGCGATAACCCTCGCGGTCCTTGAAAGTTTACTGCTTCTGGGGCAGTTGGGCCAACATAAGGCTGTTTGTCTCAGTTCTGATATTGTGGTGGCGCATTCTGACTCTGCCACGACTTTTTTGGGATCTTGACTTCGGTCGTCCCAATTTCTCTTTTCTTCTTGCCCGCATCCAGGAAAGGATGGATTGCACGTCTGAGTGCTCTAACTCGTTCGGGTGCTGAAGCTCAAATCACGTTCTCTGGCTGCATTGCCAGTTCTATATCAAATGCTCTATTTAATGCTTCAGTACACATAACCGCATTCTGACTCGTTAAATCGTCTCGTACTTCTTGTCTCAAGCCTGATCGAACATCTTCTCGTTCAACTCTTCTCGACAAGTGGCATACCGAACCAAGTCGCGAAACTGACGTTCGTATTCAGCTACGGTTTTATTGCCTTATCTCATATTGTCAACTCTATTTCTTTCTTCGATCGGTTTTTCTTTCTCGGTAAAAGTCTAAGGGGACATATATCAACCTTAGAACTAATTCTCATAACTCACGAATCATAAGACTCTTACTCAACATCATACTATTTTCTCAATTCTCATAACTCATTGTCAAAGACATATTTCATGTCTATCAATGCAACATCAGCTCAAAACGCTACTCAAGCATAGAGACTCTCTGGTCATCGTCTTATAGACATATATATAAGGAAATTTTCTCTTTCGAGAGCTCTTACTAATTGCGGGGCATAACGTAAATAAAACATCCCCTATTATTACGACGATGCTACTTCTATACTAGTCATCATCCCAGTCTGCTATCGTCGAAAACGTTATCTGCTCTAATCTATAATCTCGATCTCCTTGTATCTGCTGTTGCCTATTCTGGCTTAGCATCACTTCTTCTCATCCTCGAATTGGTTAGCTTTCTACATACTTGGCTAATAGAAGAAAATCCATAATCGAAAAGTTGTGCTCGTCCCGTAATAATATATTCTACGACTGCTGCCATAACTCGTGTTTTCTTCCAAACACTCTTCTTATTATACCATCCTAGTTACCTAGACATTCCTAGCTCTTGTCGGATGTGGTAGGGAATAGGATGTGATGAATAAAATGTCTGATCTTGAACAAGACGAGCTCAAGTAATGGAATAATTCCATAATAGCTAGTGCTATTTCAAGGATAATGAAGAAGTTAAAATCAAGGTAAGATCAAAAGCTAGAACAGAATCTAGAATGAAACTGAGATACGATATGATAGGAATAAATCAATACTGGAGGTAGAAACAATCCACTAAGTGGAAAATGAATATATTGTCCACTGTTAAAGCAAGGGGTAAAAATTTCCAACACAAACGGGTCAGGCTCAAATACAGTGGATCCGAAAAAATTTTCTCAATAGTAAATAGTTCTTCTCATGTGAGAGTTCAAATGGATGCAGAAAAAATTTAAATACGACCAAGCGGGATAGGGACTCAATAAGTCTACCCTCATGACTACTCTAGCGATAATACGCGCGGTCCCGGTGAAAGTACCTCTATTGCGAAGTACAATTGGTCAATAGTATTATGCATCCCATGAGGTCTCCATACTACATTCGTCCTATTAAGGTCGTGTCTATAAATCGTGATGAAAACTCTAACTCTCGTCGTATTATCTCAACGGTTGGTTTCTCTGCTCCTCTTCTTCATCTTCTTCTCGGTTTATGTTCCTTCGGTTCCCTCTTCTTCTCGGAGGTATACTATAAAGGAAAAAGAGTTATATAACTATCGACTTCTAAACTAACCGTTCGTCATTACAAAATACAAATCCTCGTTTTTCTTACTTCACTTCTATATCTCATTTGTGATCTCAAAGTTCTCAAAATTCTCGTCTACTCTATTTCTCGTCTATCATCGTTCGTAATTCTCATCAATCTCTATTTCTCATTTATCATCATTCTCAAAGCTCTGATAAAGATAGTGAAACTCACTAATCATCTACATCTCTGTATATATATATATGGAAAATTGCCTCTCTCTCGAGGTCTTTTACAAAAGTAGGATCCTAAGTACAAAGGTCCTAACACTAAAATGATGCTTTAACTATACAAGCATCATAGGTACTAAGCATCTATAGATCTATGCTATGTACACATACACACTATATTATGCCTCTCTACCTATATATATACATATACGTATATATCAACTATGCATCTATACATATGTACGCGTCTACTAGATACACGTGATCGCTAGTCGTCGTCTCCTGAAATCCTGCTCGTCGCATCGTCAACCTCCATATCCTCACTCGACTCCGTCTCCTCACTCGGCTCCGACTCCTGACCCTCGTACTCGTCGATCAGTCGGTAGACGCTATCGTCGCTCGGCTCATCCTCGACGTCGGTGTCCATCATCGGACCATAAACCGGCACCTCGGGAACAGGTACCCATGTCTCGATTCCGTTGGCAGCGATATGACGCTGTAATGGCTGGGTCCGTCCGTGGCCGACCGTCATCTCTGGAGTTTCCTCATCCGGGTCCTCCTCATCACTGTTCAGGTGTACTGGCCGAGACCTTCCCTCCTGGGCGTCTCGGGACGGTGAAAATAAAATCGAGTGTATATACGTCTGAAAAGCCAAAGTGCCCGGCTCAGGCAACGGGGCAACCCTCGAATAAGGATAAAAGGGCACATACTGTATCTGAGGCTCAACAGAAACAATCGGCTATGCCGACTCAACAGGTGGCAATGGCAAAGGTGCCGTTGCCAGTGTCAAATCCCAAGGCGGTAACTCAGCGCTGGGAAAAGGAATAAGGGATAGAAACGCAAACGGGTCATGCTCTACCACTGGAGAGTACGCCTCGAAGACCATCGGCTCTGAAACATCCAGCTCAAAAGAAACTGGAATCGGATCAGCTGGGGGTAGAGGGCAATCGAAAACGGCTCCTCGGGAAGTGGGGGCACAACAAGTAGCTCCCTTCCCTGGGCTGGTCCCTCTAACTGTCCATACGGCGGTGGAGGTGGCTCGTCAAAAGCAAAATATCGGTGGCTCAACGTCGCGATGAAACCACGAAAATCGGCGCTCACTAACCGCCCAAACTCAGTCCTCCTGATATACTGTGGCACCAGCGAAGCCGCCCAGTCTTGCCATCCGAGTGGCAGCTGTGGAATCAGGTGAGTAATAGCCTCAGCCTCGTCTATCCCATGTGGGCACTAGCCTCCAACCAGCGTCGGTGGTAGTACGCTAGAAACTCCCCAAGAGTATCGCCCTCTCGCAGTCCAGTAGTCCTGAACCATCGGCGCATCGCCTCGCTGTATCGTCTCTGTATCGATGCCTCCTCTCGACTTTATCCTCGTTTGGTACGGTAGGGCATCAGCTATACTAGCCTCAACATCTCTCCTCGTATTCCACATCAACTGCCTCGTACCAGAATTCATCATCTCACACAATTTCGTCATTAAAACAATACATAACTCATTAGTGAATCAAACTCAGCTCTCAACAAGAAAGCAACAAGAAACAACATCAACCTCTTACCTCGTTAAGCTGGAGGAGATGGGGTGCTGGGGTTTCGTTTCAAACTGACTCTCTCAAATTAGCCTAAGAATTTTCTCAAATTAGACTAGTACTCAATTTAAAAAGATATCAGTAGTCAAAGGTTCAACTCAGTCAAGCAATAGACTCAGAGCAGATGACCTGCTCTGATACCACCCTGTCGCAGCCCGATTCCCGACACTAGTGATAGTGGGGTACGAGTATCGATACGACTATTTTTAAAAGAATAAATGATAAGAAGAATAGGTCGAACATTAAGCGGAAGCTCGCATCAAAGCATACTAAGGAAAATCATCATAAATGAACCCAAGGGTAATTTCGTCAATGTCGTTATAACTTTTTAATTATCAGGAATTTCAAGATCAAAAACAAAACGGGTATCGCTCATTTTTCGTAAGGAATCATAATATGCAGAGTATCGCAGCAAAAGGCGAATCGATTATATGTATGAAGACATATAACCGTGAGTACATTGCTTAACTTCAAAAGAAAAGTTAAAGTATATCAATTATCAAGACTTTATCGTCAAAATGGAAATACGATAAAGTAAATACATCCTTTAACAATTCCCCGCTAGCACCAGACCAATCTCGCTCCTCGCTTAGCCTGCACATTTAGAAATACATGCAGGGCGTGAGTATATAATACTCAGTGGGCAAACGCCGAAAAACAAGGAAAGTGCTCTTAGAGCTATAAGTTTGAAGCTTGCCACATCTCAGCAATACACAGAAATAAGTTAGTATTAAATGAATCTGTGTATGCAGTTTTCATAATCATGACATCATAAGTAAACGACTGCAGTCAAAGATCTTAACATGTATGTACCACATCTACAACTCATCATCATCAAAGGTACTGAGAAGTAGGCCTCCCTCTCAAGTACCGTGACCGGCCGACCCGAAGACGGCTCGCAGTCACCTCTGTGCACAAAATCCCGCTTGTGGCAGGACCCAATTCGTCTCGTCTCATCAGTAGAGGGTAACACACAAGCTCAACATCAAAAATTGGCAAGTCAAACAGTTCTCAAATATCATTTATCTCGAAACATTTGTTAAACTCATAACATCATTAAACAATTTTAGAAAGCTCGAACGATATACGTATACTCAAAATATTGCCCACCTGAAGACCTTACTCAAAAACTCCCGTCAAAGTGGAGTTACTTACTTCCTTGCTCTGCTCGTGTCTTCAGGGATCATCGTCATCATCGAAGGTTCATGTCATAAAATGAATCCCGATTAGAAACTCAACGACAAAAACTCATGCCTCAACTCATGCTCTATATTATATTCTATCTTCTTAACCAACTCTACATAAACTCTTCACTCATATCAAAACCTTAAGTCCAAGGATAGGTTTCAAGAAAATCATGAGTCTAAGTCTTGATTCATCTCTCATATAAGACTCGTCTAATCTCATTCAAACACTTAGGCAACACAATCACATAAGGCACATAAGAAAATACCATCAAACATCATCAAGACATGTTCTGTTTTTACACAGACTCGACTTCAAACTTTAACACGTTCTGACTCCGACATCCCCTGGACTCCAGACTCATACCAAAAGAAAGGTATTTGAGTCTAGTTTCATTTAAAAAAAAGTAGAGTCAGAAACTCCAAGTGGTTTGGGAGATATGGCGTTTTTACCAAGGTCTACCATATTCGGCAGTTTTGAGCAATCGGAAACATTGATTTTTTTAAAATAGTAAACGTTGTCAAACTGAGCTCAAATTTGGTGGATATCTAGCCCATACAGTAAGGTTGATACCATAAAAATTTGGAAAGCTAGATCACACAGGAAGTCACTGAAATGAATGACTTTGTCCCCTGTTCTCTGAAATTCCCGGCAGAAAGGTGCAGATTTGGTTTTGCATTTTATAAAAATAGTAAATCAAGTCCAAATGACTTGAAATTTTACCGGTATGCTCAACACTCATGTAGGAACGTGCTGTAAAATTTTCAAAGCCATTAGACATCGACAACCCGTCGATCACAGTAGGTCAGTAGCCTACGAAAAATCACCAAAAATCATCTCAAACTCTTAAATGCTCAATTCAACATTTAAACAAAGCAAAACACATCAAAGCTCATTTTAAGCTCTTAAAGCACTTAAAAACATTCAAATACATCAAAATACTCGTAATACTCAATCTCGACTCTTTTCTTTCATCATCCACTCAAATCTCATAGAAAACACTTCAACGAACATGTCTAACAAATTCCTTTTCAATTTCATGCTCAAAATTTCTCAAATCTCAAAATGACCTCATACTTCATATAACTCATTTTTCACATATATTTCCCTTTTTATCATGTAAACTAACTCTAGTGAAAAACTCATATATCAACATAAAACTCACATTAAAACATGACAAATTTCACATAATGGTCATAGATCAAAATAGACCACATATTATCAAGCATCAAACTCACATCATATAAAACTCAAAACTCATACAAACTAAATTAAACCAAAATTTTATTTAGCCTACCTTAGACTTAATCAAAAATACCAAAAACACTACTATCATGCTTAAAGACATATATCTCAAGCAAAATCATTTAAATAACACATAGACTAAAAAGTCCTAATTTTTACTAAACTAACTCTTTGAAATTTTTACAACCACATACTAAACTTTAATCCATTCATATATCTTTCATTTTTTTACCAATTAATCTCACATCAAAACCATCAATTCACCAATAAGGGCATATATACACATATCCCTAATTTTTGTAAACTAACTCACATCAAAAACTCCAATTGACATCATATAATCAAATTAATCCATCAACCATCATCATATACATCTCATAGACTCATTTACATCATCAATTCATCAATTAACTCTTTGACTCAAAAGTTCCCCTTTTTGGGTAAACTAACTTCCATCAAAGTTTCACATCTCATGACACATATTTCTCAACATATATCAAACATCAATACACATCACATAACTCTCATTTTTCACCCCAAATCAAGAAAAGAAAAAGAAAAATTTTTGAAGGGGGTGAAGACCCATTTTTCGAAAATTAAGGAAAATAGGGAGGGGTGATTTCTTGCTCCAATCCTTCAAATAAACTCACATATAAACTCATACAAATTATATCTATGAAAATGGAGATCACTTACCCAAGTTTTCACCAATTATCCAAATTTTCTCTCACTATTCTTGAAACCAATCTTCAAGGATTCTCTTGAATTTAAGTTGATAAGATGTGTTTATGGAGGATTTAAGTAGTGATTTATGTGTTTGGCATACTTGGGTGAAGCTTCGAAGGTTTCATCAATGGCTAACAATGGAGGAAAGTAGAGAGATGAAGGGGAGAGAGAGTGATCGAAAATGGGGTGGAGAAGAGAGAGGAAACTTTTGCAAGATTGTATTTGATTTGGATGATCTTGTGTATCTTTAAAGAGATTTGTAAATCTTAGGGAATATTTAGTAATTAATGGATGATCTCTCTCTCACTCTAATCTCTCTCTAATCTCTACACTCTCCATCTCATACTCTCAATTCTCTACTCTCTCAATTCCATACTTAGTCATTTAAGGCATATAACATATGGTATGGGAAATTAAAATAAAGTGTGAGAAAGGTGATCAAATTAAAATCACAAAGATTATGGAAGAGTCACTCATTAATAAAATACCACAGTAAAATTATTCATGTGACCAAAATAATGATCATAGCACTATTATTAGTGCACTCACTCAATTATAATATTCCTCTTCGTAGGAAAAATAATTAAAAAAAAATATTATGCCCGGAAAAATTTTCATAAACCGGCGTCATTCGATTTCTCGATAAAAATAACCCATACTTGCTTTGGAAACTTAATCAAAATTCCAAATGCTAAGGTCTCGAATAAAAATCATAATAACTCGGTCACAGTGACACATATCACGAAAATCACATAATCGATTAGTCACGTAATTTCACATAATGTCACATCAAAGCAGTCGGCAAAGCAAACAGACTAGACATCTCTCGGACCGACTCTTTTCATCAAGGTTCTCACTCTTTCTTCCTCGACTCTAGGTCAGACTCATTATACCTATTCTCTTTAATAGGTCAGTCAAACTCTGATAACTCAGTATCTGTTAAATTTATTCCCGGTAATCGGAAATAAAATCTCAACTCAATTCAATCAGCATCTCTATCTCAGCTCATTTCTCGAATCTCATCATTCTAACTCTATCATCGGTTTAGTCACTCGTATCTCTATTTAAAAGACAATCTGTCTTATCTACTCATAAAAAAAAATAGTCTCGTATTTCGACATCTCAGTACTCTTATTAGTGTTAAGACACTATCTCACAACATGAGGAAAAGTACGGGGTGCTACAGAAGCGCTGCTCACCGCAGCCCTGCCCAGCAGCGCTGCTTTGGGCAGTCCTGCCCCAAAGCGCTGCTCAGCGCAGCTCTGCCCCCGAAAGCATTGTTGTTGTTCCCGTGTGGAGGTTGTGCTGTTCGTCTATTGTCGGCTTCCGATTTTTTCTCTTATTTTGGGGGCCAGGCTGCCAGGGACTTTAGTTTCGCCGGAGCTTTAGAGGCCGCCTTTCCGCCCATCCCTGCACTGTTTTGGTTGTTGTTTTCTCTCTTGCGTGTTTTGCTCCCTTTTGAGAGGGTTTTGATGTTTTTTTCCTTTTCTTGAGCTCTCTTTTCTGTGGCTTAACTCCTTGTTTGCGCCTGTGCTTTCAAGGTTTTTTCAGATCTTTTTTCAATAAAATTTCTATTTCAGCAGATCAGAACCAAGCCGAGGAAGAACTAGAACAGCAGAAGAATACCAAATATGAGAGAAATCCTGAGTAAAGATAGCTCTGTCCAGAACCGACTCAATCGGAGAAGGGAACCTCCGCCGATCCGTCCAAGTAAAGTAAGGGCCAGTGGCCTCCGGCTAAATCAGGTCATGATCCTCAATGAAAGCACGGAACTCACCACAAGGGGTGGAAGCCGGAAGCCTACGCCCACGACGCTCATGAGCTCCCAAGACAGAATTGAAATCACCAATCATAAGAAAAGGACCCACAATAAAGGGCTCCACATCTAACCAGAGCTGACGACGCTCAATGTAATCACATGAGGCATGAGTGAAAGCCAACGTACAGACAGTCCCCATAAAAGAGCACTTGATGACCACCACCTAAGCAGAAGAGAAAATCACATGCAGGGCCAAAGAGGGATCAGCAAAAACCCAGATATTAGAACGGCGTCGCCCACGCACATTCTGATAAACCGGGAAAAATGCAAAGGAAGCCAATAAGAACTCGGAATACCAAAAAACCGTGACTTTGGTTCAAGGATACCAAGGAAACACGGTCTATAAGTGCTGCAGTAATGTGAAAGAAGAGGCGTAGAAGAATAAATGCCTCTGATATTCCAACACAGCACATTCATTGAAAGATAATAGGAAAACCATCATTCGGAAGAGGATCATCACCATCATCAGAAACATCATTTGCCCATCTCCGCGAAGAGGCCTTACGAGAGACCTCAGACATCCTCTGAAAAGCACCAGAAGTAGGGGTCTCAATCGTGAAGTTCTGTGTCACAGCACCAGCGATTTGGCAGTAGAAACTTTCTCTAAGAACTCCACCGGCTCTGGGGAAGAACTTCGTCGGGCCGCTATTAAGGACTTGGCCCCCCTTTCTTCCCGGGAGGATCAATATATGTATACATAACGGGGAAGTTTACTTTCATGACGGATTGGAACAGTTATGTATAATTATTTAGATAACAGATTATCAAGCGTTATATATTTATGGAAAACCGTTATGTATAATAAAATAGATAACGCTTAACTCTCCGTTATGTATGAAATCCACATACATTACACCACTATACATTACAGTAGTTTTTGCACATAGATAACGGATAAAATCCGTTATGTATGAGCGAATCTGACGTAGTGATATAAACTCCGCCTATCGAGGAAGAACTCCTAAAAGAGACGTAACTAAACCTGCCTAGGTCTGACGCCGACAAAGACCGACCACCTCGTCCACCCCGACCCCGGGGGAGAGGGGGCCGAGCAACCAAAACCTTCTTCGGATGGGGAGAATACGGACCCAAACTACGCTGAGAGTCAAACGAAAGAGTACCAGAGACCGGCTGCTGCACAGAAATCAAGTTCTTCTGAGGAGGAGAACAGACCAAAGAATCCGAACCAGACGAAGGCACGGCCACCATCTCAGCATCTAAACTCATGCTCAAATGACACATATCAACCGAAGAACCATCAATAGGGACTTGAGTAGTATCTCTGATAATGCTCATATCATCCGGGCCCTTCCTCAAAGCTGTTTCTAGCCTGCCATCATCTAGAGCCGCAAAAAAATTGAACGTCGAAATGCCCGAGGAGACAGCCACCAGAGTATGAAGAGTCTCATCAGAGTGAACCCCAGAAGACGAAGGAGGTCCCATAATCACATCCCGCAGAGCCTCAACCGGCACATCCAGAGCCCCATCTCTACTATCAGGACATCCTTGCACAAATCTAAGGCGCCAGACTGAACGACTCCTGGCGCGCCTGCGTCGGGACCTGTTCCTGCGCCTCCTACCACGCCGACCATTAGCCTGTTCAGTCTGTAGAGCCGAAGAAGAAGTCTCATTTTCAGAAGGATCCTTCTCCAAACTAAGTTTCCTGCAATCCTCAGTAGAATGGCCAAGCGTAGAACAAAGACAGCAAAAATATGGCAAATCCTCATATCCAAATTCAATTTCAAAAATATCATCATCACATTTCACATCAAAAAACTCAGGGATATCAAGAGCCACATTCATCTCAACCAAGACTCTAGCAAAATAACCAACAGAAGCCCTAACAGACATGCGATCAATCAAGATAGGAGTGCCAACATGCCTAACTATACCAGTAATCACTTCAGGATGCCAAAACTCATGCGGGAGATTAAAAATTCGAACCCATACCTGAGCAGTGGATGAGACCAGCTTGTTAGGATTGAAATTAGGAGTCCATGCCTGAAGAAAAAGAATCCTGACCCGAAGACGCCATGCAGACCTGGCGAAAGCAGCTGCAAAATCATCGGCGGAAGAGAACTTCAAAGTGAAGTATCCCTTACCAAGAGGAATGACTTCCCACACAGAAGAAGGTTTTTAGAGACTAGAAAGCTCAGCATAAAGATCAGCCGAAAATCTCGGCGAGTCACCCTTGCGCAGAAAAACTCTACCATGAATGGCATGTTGAAAAGATTTTAATTGTCGTTGACGAAAAACTGAGGAAAGCGCAAGGCACGACTTGCCGTCCACCAAAGAGGGCTTGAGCACCGCAAAATCGTGAGCTGGGATGTTGGCCGGACATCCCGAAGAGCGGCTAAGGGTCTCGGCAAACATCTTCACATGAGGATGGCCGAATGTCGGGCTTAAACCCCAACCGAAGCCAGACGAAACAGGAGGAGGGATCTGTTGCTGCCCCGTCTGAGGAACCGACTGGTCGACATCGCAATAACTGTTCCCGTAAACTTGAGGTAATGACGGAATCCGCGGTCGGCGATAGGAAATTGCCCACTGAAGTAGAAAGACCCGAATCATTAGGCGTAGCCGCCGTATTCCAAGGAGAGCAGCCGACCGAAGGGAAAGAAAACGAAGCTGGCGGGCGAGGAATAAGATCACTGACGTAAGGAGACGACCCATGAGGTAAAGAACCAGCGTTAGCCCTACCTTCTGTGCTGGTTTGTTGTTGTTGGGAAGACGAAGGCTGCAGGGATTTGCCGAAAACCCTAGAATCCGTGCAGGCTATATCAGTCGAGTAAAACCTTCGCGGCGAGATCTGATTTTCCGCAAAAACCCTAGAAACCACGCCAGAAACCAAAACCCTAGACGAAGACGAAACCCCGATCTCAGAGCAAAGCTTCCGACTGTCAGCCAAGGAAACCGGAGATACAAGCAAACGTTGGGGAACCATTTGAAGAATATCAGAGCCCGAAGCTTCGGGGAACATGAGACTATCCCGAGCAAAACTTGCTTCCAAATACTTTGAATCTTTGACAGACGACGAGAAGAGAGGGGCCGTAACATCCATGACGGTAGACGGTGAAAAGAAAGGAGCTGTAACTTGACTAGCCATAGCCTGGTTATTCGAAGCAGTAGAGACAGTGGCCGGAGAACTCAAAGATTGGTCGAGAATAGGAAATTCGGAAGAGAGGAACGTAACTATGAGACCGATCGGCGAAAGCCAAGAGCCACCGATCAGAAAATGGAGGAGGGGCTGCCGCCTAGGCGGCGGCCGTGAGACTTCCGCAGGAGAGAGAAGAGAGCACGCTCATGCTAGGGTTTTTCAATGCTTTCTTAAAATCCAAAGGACAACGGATGAAGAGAAGTACGCGTGTCGGGATGACACGCGGCCGCGTGCCAGCCCCGCATCATCAATCTAGGGAGTTCAAGGAGACCACGCGAGCAAGGCAGGCGGCCACGCGCTTGGGCCGTGTCTTTCTGCACCTCGTGAAGTTCGACCGTGCGTCTGCGTGGTTTGGCTGCGTGTTCGCGACATTTTCCATCCAGTTTCTTTTTTTACTTAAAAAACCCTAATTTTCGAGAGAGAAAAATAGTTTTGGAGACCTAGGGCACATAAATATCCCCAAGAAACATTGTGAACACACCTTTTCTTTATTTTTTTTCTATTTTCTGAGAGTTAGAGAAGACGAAACGATTGGAATTCAAGAACAAGATCTGAAGATTCTTCAATTACTCTACGATTTATTTGTTGAATGTTATTTTATTTTATGTGTCTATATATGTGTGGCTAGAACACTTTTATCCTAGGATTTGGGAAGTAATCAGAATTTAGATTTTCTGACACTATTTCGATTCATCAATTCAATATTTGTTTATCCTTTTTGTGTTCTTGTGCTCGTTGTTTGCTTAGATTATTGATCACCAATTTTTCATATTTGTTGGCTTTAATTTAATATCGGGAAGATAATAATTATTCCCTGAACTAAAAACACAAAAAATGCTTGTCAATATTAGTCGAGAGAACTTGAGACTTGTGTGAGCACATTAATCCTAGAGACTTTTGGGAGTTCTAAATTTAAGTGTGATCCTGTGACGGTAGTCTTGCATGTAATCCATGGTTTGTAAGCCACGGGAGTGGGTATATACTAGAATTTTGATTGTCTGAAGAAGACTTGTTTTGGGTTATTGAATTGACACTGTCTGATTATCTGAATCTGTGGAAACCTTTACATTGGGATAATTTATTTCCATCAGTTTCATTTCTTCGAGTTTGATTTATTTTATTTCTGCTTCCTTTATTTTATTTGTCAAAAATCAAACCTTATTTCTTCATCCAGATAGAGAAAGATAATTTAGGATAATAATAAATTTTAATCAATCTCTATGGAATACTGTCGCAGCCCGATTCCCGACACTAGTGATAGTGGGGTACGAGTATCGATACGACTATTTTTAGAAGAATAAAAGATAAGAAGAATAGGTCGAACATCAAGCGGAAGCTCGCATTAAAGCATGCTAAGGAAAATCATCATAAATGAACCCAAGGGTAAAATCGTCAACGTCGTTATAACTTTTTAATTATCAGGAATTTCAAGATCAAAAACAAAACGGGTATCGCTCATTTTTCGTAAGGAATCATAATATGCAGAGTATCGCAGCAAAAGGCGAATCGATTATATGTATGAAGACATATAACCGTGAGTACATTGCTTAACTTCAAAAGAAAATCAAAGTATATCAATTATCAAGACTTTATCGTCAAAATGGAAATACGATAAAGTAAATACATCCTTCAACAATTTCCCCACCAGCACCAGACCAATCTCGCTCCTCGCTTAGCCTGCACATTTAGAAATACATGCAGGGCGTGAGTACATAATACTCAGTGGGCAAACGCCGAAAAACAAGAAAGGTTCTCTTAGAGCTATAGGTTTGAAACTTGCCACATCTCAGCAATACACAGAAATAAAGTTAGCGTAAATGAATCTGTGCATGCAGTTTTCATAATCATGATATCATAAAGAAACGATAGCGCTATCAAAGTACTCATCATGCATGTACCACATCTACAACTCATCATCATCAAAGGTACTGAGAAGTAGGCCTCCCTCTCAAGTACCGTGACCGGCCGACCCGAAGACGGCTCGCAGTCACCTCTGTGCACAAAATCCCGCTTGTGGTAGGACCCAATTCGTCTCATCTCATCAGTAGAGGGTAACATACAAGCTCAACCTCAAAAATTGGCAAGTCAAACAGTTCTCAAATATCATTTATCTCGAAACATTTGTTAAACTCATAACATCATTAAACAATTTTAGAAAGCTCGAATGATATACGTATACTCAAAATATTGCCCACCTGAAGTCCTTTGCTAATCCTGGAAAGAAATCAGGCAACTTACTTCTTCGTCTCGCTCGGCCTTCATATGTCATCATCACATCGTCATCGTCATCGAAAGTTCATGTGATAAAACAAACCTTAGTCAGAAACTCAATCTCTAAATCCAAACTCATCTTAACTATAACTTCTTACTCAACGTCTATTTACCCATTAAAACTCGATCCCTAGGTATACTCGGCTTCTAAGGATTCACACGTCCTATTATCGACTTAACTCTCAACTCGGCTCAAATTCATAGCAATCAAGCATATAAACAAGTATAAACACTTAAGCATATTAAAAACACACATAAACAAGTCAAAAACAAACTTTACTCTGCACTGACTCAACTTTAAAACCTCACCAGACTCTGTACAGAACTCTCCTGAGGTCTTAACTTATACCAAAAGAAACCTCTTCGAGTCTAGTTTCATTTAAAAAAAAGTAGGATCAAAAACTCCAAGTATTTTAGAAGATATGACTGGTTTACTACAGTCTACCATATTCGGCAGTTTTTAGCAACCGAAACGTTTGATTTTTGGTGGGTACTTAGCTGAGACACTCAGGTCTCAACCATAAAAATTTGGGTTCCAGAATGCTAAGGAAAGATACTGGAAACGATGACTCTATTGGCTACTCACTGAACAATTCGGCAGAACGTAGCAGTTTTAGTTTTACATTTTATAAAAATAGCAAACGAAGTCCAAATGACTTGAAATTTTACCGGTGTTCTCAAGACTCTCAACTATACTTACCATAAAATTTTTAGAGTGTTTGGGTATCAAGAACCCCTCGAAAACAGTAAGTTAGTGCATCGTGAAAAACGACTCCGAAACATACACACAAGCAAACATGCTCAACTCAACATTTATACAAAGCAAACTCATCAAAGCTCATTTTAAGCACTTATAGCACTTAAAAACATTCAAAAACAACAAAATACTCATAATACTCAATCTCAACTCTTTTCTTTCATCATCAACTCAAATCTCATAGAAAACACTTCAACGAATGCATCAAACAAATTCTCTTTTCAATCTCATGCTCGAAATTACTCAAATATGATCATTTACATCATATAACTCCTTATTCACATATTCATTCTCTTTTTATCATAAAAACTATATTTTAATAAAAATCCATGTATCAACATAAAACTCTTAGCAAAACATGGATAAATTTCTCATAAGGATCATAGAGCAAATTGACCTCATTTTATCAAGCATCAAACTCACATCATACAAAACTCAAAACTCATACAAACTAAACTAATCCAAAATTTTATTTAGCCTACAATAGACTTAATCAAACATGCAAAGACACTACTATCATGCTTAAAAACATATATTTTAAGCAAAATCACTTAAATAACACATAGATCAAAAAGTCCTAATTTTTACTAAACTAACTCTTTGAAATTTATAAACACATATGAATCTTTAATCTATTCATATATCTTTCATTTTTAACCAATTAATCTCACATAAAAACCATCAATTTACATATAAGGGCATATATACACATATCCCTAATTTTAGTAAACTAACTCACATCAAAAACTCCAATGGACATCATATACTCAAATTACTCCATCAATCATCATCATATACATCTCATAGACTCATATACATCATCAATTCATCATTTAAAGCATCCACTCAAAAATTCCCAATTTTGGGTAAACTAAACTCATTCAAAAATTTGAATCTCAAAGCATAGCTTTTCAAAACACACATCAATCATCACCAAACATATCATAGATCATTTTTCTCACCCCAATTCAAGGAAAGAAAAAGAAAAATTTTTGAAGGGTATGAGACCCATATTTTCGAAAATTGTGAAGAATAAGAGAGGGGGTGATTTCTTGCTTCAATCCTTCAAATATACTCATATATATCATCATACAAGTTATATCTATGAATTTAAAGCTCACTTACCCAAACTTACACCCAAAACCAAACTTTCTCTTTCTAACTTTGAAGATCAAACTCCAAAGATCTTCTTGGATTCAAGGAGGTGGAAGTGTTTAGTGTAAGATTTAGAGGGTGATTTGAGTTTTGGTATGATTTTGTGAAGCTCCCAAGGTCTCGTTAATGGTTGTCAATGGTGGAAATGTGAGAGAGAGGAGAGAGAGGTGGTGGTCGAAAGTTTGGAGTGAAGGAGAGAGAGAATTTCTCTAGCAAGATATGAATTGATCTTGGAAATCTTAGGATAGATTTGTGATCTTTAAAGAGGATTTGATAATCTTGAGAATATTTGGAAAGATTTGAAAATCTTTAAAGAATATTGGCAATTAATGCCTTGCTCTCTCTCTCTCTAATCTCTACACTCTCAATCTCTACTCTCTCAATCTCTACACTTGGCAATATATGGTATTTAGTCATATGGTAGGGAAATTAAAATAAAGTGTGAGAAGGGTGAACAATTAATAATCACAATAATTATGAAAAAATTACTCATTAATAAAATGCCATATCATAATTATTCATGTGATCAAATAAAATAATTATAGCACTAATATTAGTGCACTCACTCAATTATAATATTCCTCATCATAGGAAAAATAATTTAAAAAAATATATTATGCTTGGAAAAATTTTCCATAAACCGGCATCATTCGATTTCCCGGTAAAAATAAACTGCACTTGCTTTGCAAACTTAATAAAAATTCCAAGTGCTAAAGTCTCAAATAAAAAACATAATAACTTGGTTAAAATGACTCACGTAACAAAATCACATAATCAATCAGTCACGTAAATTCACGTAACGTCACATCAAAGCAGTCGGCAAACACAAACAGACTAAACGTCTCTCAGACCGACTCTATTTATCAAGGTCTCTCACTCTTTCTTCCTCGACTCTATTTCCAACTCATTATTCTCATTTTCTTAATAGGACAGTAAATCTCTGATAACTCGGTATCCGGTAACTCTATTCCCGGTAGTTGGAAATAAAATAAAATCTCAGCTCAATTCAATCAGCATCTCTATCTCAACTCATTTCTCAAATCTCATCACTCTAATTCCATCATCGGTTTATTCACTCGTATTTCTATTTAAAAGACAATCTGTCTTATCTGCTCATAAAAAAAATAGTCTCGTATTTCGACATCTCAGTACTCTCAATAGTGTTAAGACACTATCTCACAACATGAGGAAAAGTACGGGGTGTTACAAATACGACCTTACTTGCTACTATAAACAATTGTACACGTACACTTGCGTTGTATTAAGAAATTAGCGAACAAAACAACAACGCACACTCCAAGAAGCCACAACTTTTTCAGTGATGAACAACTTCAAAAGCTTACCTTTATCTCAAGTGCACAGGAGACAACTATCCTAAGTAAGGTTGATTCCATTGCTCATGAAGCTACAATGCTGGAATCACAACATAAGTTGTGTGAGGTAAGGAAATATCATAACAAATACATGATAAAGACAAATAAAGAGCTTAAAGTTGTAAACACAACAATGTTTGGTATGCTTGAAAGGATGGATAAGGTGGATGAAGATCGAGCAAATCTTCACGGAGTACAAACTGCTCTCCAAGAGCTCATCAATGATAATCATGCTGCCAAAAATGGGGAAAAAAGCATCCTTAGAAAAAAAGGGTACGAAAGCTGCAGCTGAAGCCAATAAGATAAAGAAGGCATGTCTTGCTGGTGCTGCATCCACTCAACAGAATAAGCCAGTTGCCTTCAAACTCTTTGGCACTGATCTTTTGGACAGTATTCTGCAAAAGCCGAACTTGAAGCTGGAGGCTCGTCTAACCAAGCTGACCCGTCTTAGCAAACTACTACCCCTTAGATTTAAGCTCCTTCTCAATAGGCAAGGACGACAAGGACAACCCAGCAAACAAGCACAACCTTACTAAAAATTAGAATTCCCTTCGGGGCTGTCATTAGAAAGATGACTCTCAGAGCTGCATTTCTCTCAGGCATCAAGATATGGGATAGATCTCCCTTTGAGAGGATTTCAGAGTAATATGAAAAAAAATATTAACTGAAGAGAAGGACTTGAGAATGATGGAGCTTGGAACTACATGGATCAAAAAACATTTATGTGAATCAGCAATAAATCGTGAAGCATTTTATGAATGATTCAGAAGTGCTAGGAATAACATGTTCACTGGTGACATCCAACTCAGGTTTTCATCCAAGAAAGAATTGGATCAAACGGACAATGATTGGATCCATGTAGACCTATTCAATAAATAAAAGATCATCAAACATGAATTCATTCTCTGGTACTATTATTGGAATAGATAATCTAAGAAGCATGCTGAAGAAGGATTTGGTCAGTTCGTCAATCTTTCTAAATCTGACTTCGTTGACAGAGTTTTTGAAGCTTCAACGGACAGCTACCACGTGATCCTTCCTCATAGAAACGAAATTCTTCCCACGCCAATCATTTTGAAAACCAGAGCAGTCAACTTGGAGCTCATAGAAACCTATGCCATGTTCGCTTCAACTCTGAAGGGAGTCTATTCTCTCTCTCACCCTGCTGCTTAGATGCCCTAAGAGCATCCGCATCGCTTACACGATGCGGCCTACTCGTGTAACGCCGCTATCGTGTAAGCCGATGCAACCGCTTGTTACACGAGGGCTACACGTTCTAAATTGTAGCCCTTTTGCCCATTGATGAAAGGCGCGTGTTTCACACGCGCCATTAAAAATATATATATATATATATATATATATATATATAGAAAATTCAAATTTTGAATTTTGAATTTTGAAGGCAACTTTGATTGCCTCGGTTTGCGTGCCATTTTGACTGTTCGATTTTTTTTTCTTTTTTCTTCTCTTTATATTATCTTTTCCTCCTTCTTCTTCCTCACTTTCTTCACTCAACATAACTTTGTAGGATTTGTTTTTATTTTATTAAGTTTTATGTAATTTTTAGGATTTCAAAATTAATGCAATTTAAATTTGAAGTAAATTGTGTGATTTAAATTTATGCAATTAAACTTAAATGAAAAATTGATAAATCAAAACTAAAAAAAATCATGTAGGCTATCATGTAACCCCAATCCAGCCTCTTTACAACATGTGGTCTCCCTTATAAAGTAAGTTATCATGTAACACCAATGTGGATGCTCTAAGGACAATGATATTTGATCTTTTTAGTTAGTTGACGCTCGAAGGAATGGAAGGTGAAGAAACAAGGAAAGAGCTTGTTGAAGACTGAAGAATGAAGACGAGAGTTAGATTGATGATCCACCGGAGAAAGAGGGCGATACTGACTGAAAGAAGAGTGAAGAAGAATCTTTGGACTATGGGAAAGAGAGAGAGATAGTAATCGGAAAAAAAGTGACGTGAATAAAAACTTATTTTATGATAAATAAATTAAATAGTTCCCTCTCAAAAAAATTAAATAGTTATCTTTTGGAAATTTAAACCATCACCCTACACAAAATATCAAGTCTACACCACACCTCCACGTTTAGGGATGTCAATGCAGTCTGAAACCCGTGGGCCGACCCGAATAACCCGACAAAATTAGAGGGTTATGGTTGAAAAATCGCAACCCGAAAAAACCTCCAGCCCGATTAGCCCGCACTCGAGTAACCCGGAACCCGATAGGGCTAGCCCGAAAACCCGGTAGGCTGACGGAATTGTGACTGATACATCCAGTTACAACTTCTGCTATGTTTAAATCTATGGTATTTGCTTAAATATATATATGTAGCCTCATTAAAAAAAGTGAAATTAATTAGTTAGAATATATATATGTGTGTGTGTGTGTGCAATCTCATTAAAAAAAGTGAAATTAATTACGGATTTTTTGTAGAAATTGATTATTAGTATCTCATTAGTTAGAAATTAATTATTAGTATCTTATTTTAAAGTGATGCCAATTTTTTTTTTTCTGTCAATGAGACGTGCATGGCAAATCCACTAATTATTCAGTAATAATCCAGATTGATTCTAGTGCATTGATACATGTTAAATTTTACTATCTCATTTTAATATAATTTTGTTTATGTAATCTTGAATATCTTATATTTTTGCATTTCATGTTTTTGCATTTCATGTTTTGCTATATAATTTATATATTTAATATCTATGTATAGATCATTAGAAATACTCCCTCCGTCCCAATAATCATGTCCCATTTCTTTTGGGCACGGAGACTAAGGAGTGTTGAATTAGTGTTGTAAAGTGTAAGGGCCCACATATTTAAGAAAAAGTAAATATGGCCTAATTATTCTTGTGTTTGACTTATTTAAAATGTTTGCTAACTTATTTAAATTCAATTAAATTCAGTTTTTAATTTAATTCAGTTTTTAAAATTAATTCAGTTTTTAATTTAATTCAGTTTTTAAAATTAATTCAGTTTTTAATTTAATGGCTTGTTTATTCTTTATTCAATTTTTAAAGCCAATTCTGTATGAACAAAAAAAAGGGCGGCAGATTCTAAAGAAAGAGAGAAAATTGGTACCAAATCTGAAAATTTCATTTACTTAAAGGTTTTCCCACCAAAACACATTTACAAAATCTATAAATGTCGCAGCCCGATCCCGACACTAGTAATAGCGGGGACCGAGTATCGATACGACTAATAAAAGAAAGGGGAAAGATAGAAAGAATACATAGATCAACAGCGGAAGCTCACAAAGAAACGTGCTAAGGAAAGATCATCATAATTCATCAAAAGGGTATATTCGTCAATATCATCATAACTCGATAAATATCAGGAATCTCAACATGAAAAGCAAAACAAGTATAGCTTGATTTTTATATAGAGTCATAATATTCAGAGTGTGATAACAAAAGGTGAACCGACTATATGTATGAAGACATATAATCGTGAATAAAATGCTTGATTTAATACAACATAACTTCATATCAAAACTCTATTGACAAAACAGACATTCGATAGAGTAAGAAAACGTCAACTCGAAACATTTCCCACCAGCACCGCACCATACTCCCCCTCCGCTTATCCTGCAAGTTTAGAAATACATGCAGGGCGTGAGTACATAAATACTCAGTGGACATATCGCCGAAAAACAAAGCTGCTCATAGAGCTATAAATTGAACTTGCCACACTTCAGCAATACACAGGAATTATATCTTAAAGGAACCTGTGCAAGCAGTTAAAACTCAACATCATTAATAAATGAATGAATGACTCAAATGACTGCAGTCAAAACTCAGCAAGTAAGTACCACATCTACAACTCATCATTATCTCAACTCAGGTACTGAGAAGTAGGCCTCCTTCTCAAGCACCGTGACCGGCCGATTCGCTCAACGGCTCACAGTCACCTCAGTGTACACTAGCCCTGGCAGGATAGCTATCAACTGCCCAGGACCCGATCGTCTCATCTCAACAGTAGAGGGTAAACATACAAGCTCAATCATCATCATAAAAAAAATATTGGCAAGTCAATAATTCTCAAACATCATCAAAATCTCAAAAACATCAAAACATCTCATAATTTCATCATCATTTAAAACAGTTTAGAAAAGCTCTTAAACTGTATACTCAAAATAATGCCCACCTGAAGACCTTACTCAAAATCTCCCATCAAAGAGGAGTTACTTACTACCTTGCTCTGCTCGTGTCTTCAGGGATCATCATCATCATCGAAGGTTCATCATGTCATAAAATGAATCTCGATTAGAAACTCATTGACTAATTCTCAAACCTTAACTCATGCTCTATCTCATATTCTATCTCCTTACTCATCTCTACATAACTCTCCACTCATCACACATCCTTCAGTTCAAGGATAGGTTTCAAGAAAATCATGGTTCTAAGTTTCGATTTATCTCTCATATAAGGCTCGTCTAATCACATTCAAACACATAGGCAACACAATCACATAAGGCACATAAGCAATCACAATCAAACATCATCAAAACATGCTCTGTTTATACACTGACTCAACTTCAAAATTTAAACTGTTCTGACTCCGACTTCTCCTAGACTCGAGTCTAGTTTCATTTAAAAAAAAGTAGAGTCGAAAACTCCAAGTGGTTTGAGAGATATGACATTTTTACCACGATCTACCATTTCTGGCAGTTTTGAGCAATCGAAAGTTACAATTTTTGAAAAACAGTAAACGTTGTCAAACTGGGCTCAATCTTAGTGGATATCTAGCTAACACAATAATATTGATACCATAAAAATTTGGAAAGCTAGATCACATAGGAAGCTACTGAAATGAATGACTCTTTCCCCTGTTCTCTGAAATTCTCGGTAGTAATGTGCAGTTTAGGTTTTGCATTTTAAAGAAATATCAACGAAGTTGAAATGGCTTAAAATTTTATCAGGGTACTCAAGACTCATGTAGGGACTTTCTATAAAATTTTCAAAGCTATTAGACATCGACAAACCATCGATCACAGTAGGTCAGTAGGCCTACGAAATTTCTCCAATTTGTACTTAAAACTCATATATCTCAAAAACATCTCTATCTTGAATACAACAACATAATTCTCAACAACAAACTCATACCAAAACTCATTTCATCACTTCTAATCATCAATCTAAACCATCACTTAACATCATAGCATGCTCAAGAACTCATATAACCACTCAAATCTTCAAATCTACTCAAGAACTCATATTCGTTATCACTCATTTCTAATCATCATTTTAATCCATCAACTATCATAACTACAATCTCTAAGGCTCATTTATATACTCGAATCCTCACTCTCTTCATGATCTTCAACTTGAATTAGGAGTTGTTTTAATACTCTAATCATCTATATACATGCTCATAAAGCTTAGATATAAGTAGATTCATGTGTTTAGAGACTTACTCTTATGATCTATATAACGAACAGTATAACTCCACTTTCTTGATTCCTAGCTCAAACCTTCGTCCAGCTTTTGTTTTATGGATATACGAGTGTTTTCAGCTTGGTTTAATCGGTGGTTATGGGATAAAAAGTAGCTTACAAAGTTTTTTTACTAGCTCATCAATGGCGTTGGATAATGACAGTCGAGAGAAAAGAGACAAAAGAGAGAGGAGAGAGAGGAAAGGGACGTCTGTTATGGGGATGAAAGAGAAAGGTGTTATTTATATAACCCCATTTACTTAGCCATCAAGTATTGGATAATTAACACATGCTTAATTATCCACTTGCATAAAATATCTTATCCGTTAACAATGTTTATCCACTTGCTTTGACTCCTCTCTCTCAAAAGTAGGTTCTGCACTATAGCAGAGAAATGCTCGCCAGAGGAATGCATTCTCTGTCAGGGCAGAGGAATGACTTCCCTTCTGTCTGGGCAGAGGAATGACTTCCCCTCTGTCTGGGCAGACGAATGCCTTCGCCTCTGGCATAGCAGAGGACTGACTTCCCCTCTGTCTGGGCAGACGAATGCCTTCGCCTCTGGCATAGCAGAGGACTGACTTCCCCTCTGTCTGGGCAGACGAATGCCTTCGCCTCTGGCATAGCAGAGGACTGACTTCCGCTCTGTCTGGGCAGACGAATGCCTTCGCCTCTGGCATAGCAGAGGACTGACTTCCCCTCTGTCTGGGCAGACGAATGCCTTCGCCTCTGGCATAGCAGAGGACTGACTTCCCCTCTGTCTGGGCAGACGAATGCCTTCGCCTCTGGCATAGCAGAGGACTGACTTCCCCTCTGTCTGGGCAGACGAATGCCTTCGCCTCTGGCATAGCAGAGGACTGACTTCGCCTCTGGCATAGCAGAGCTCGCATCCCGAGAAGAGCTCGCAAGCCAGAGCAAAACTCCCACGCCATAGCAGAACTCCAAGGCCAGATTTTTAACTTTAACAACGTTCAACCATTATCTCTATACATCCTTATTTCCTCAATGTATTACATTCAGTAGTTCTTCATCGAAAAATACAATAGCTCAAACTATTGGAATATCTCATCTCATCATATACTTATATATATATATATATATATATATATATCTCAGTAAAATATTTCTCATAAAATACTGATATGCAAAATAATAATAGCTGTATGCTATTTCCCGATTTTAAAAATAATCTCGTTCTCCAAAATCTCGAAAATAATCCGTGTTAACATAACACAAAACAAATCATACTCACATCATCGTAACAAATAGTCACGTAGACAATCACTCAAACCATCTCAGATAAAACACGGATACAATTCACATCAAAGCAATCAGCAATCATCTCTCAATTAGATCATCTCTCAGATCGACTCTCCCTTCTATAGGGTTTCTCACTCACTTATCTCAACTCTATTCTTAATCAGATGTTCCTATTAACAATAGGACAATTAATCTCACAGATACCTCTGTATCCGTCATCGGGAAAAAATAAATTATGCCCTTTTCTCAATTCAATCAGCATCTCTATCTCAACTCGTTTTCTCAAACTACTCACTCTCTATCCTCATCATTGATTCTATCAGACTCATATCTCCATCTAGAATAATAACTCGTCTCATCAAAATAATGTAACTCTAATGCTCAATATCTCTATTTATCATCATTACTCCATCTCATTTTATTTATAATCTCATATCTCAGTACCGCAGTACTCTCTGTAGTGTCTCGACACTACTACTACTCATAAAAGTACAGGGTGTTACATCCTACCCCCCTTAAAAAAAATTTCGTCCCGAAATTTGAGTTATTCACTTTCGGGAAAATGCTCGGGATATTTTTCTTTCATCTTCTCTTCAAGTTTCCATGTTGCTCTATCTTGCCATGATGTCTCCATTGGATGTTTTCCAAAGGAATTGACTTGTTTCTCAGTTGCTGGATCTTCCGATCCAGAATAACATCGGGCCTCTCTTCGTAGCTCAAGTCCAGCTCTAGGGACACTTCTTCTTGATGAATGACGTGTCTTGGATCAAACACGTATTTAATTAAATGTGAAACATGGAAAATGTTATGAACGTTCACGAAGCTCGGAGGCAACGCAAGTCTATAGGCAATAGGGCCTACTTTCTCAAGTATATTGTAGGGTCTAATACATATCTCAGTTTGAGTTTTCCTCTAACTCCAAAACGATGTACTCCTCTGGGTGGGGAAACTTTAAGAAAGACTTTGTCTCCTACATCAAAATGAATCTCTGTTCGCCTAGTGTCTGCATAAGACTTTTGGCGATCTTGTGCTTCGTTAACTCTCGGTTGAATCTGTCGCACAATGGCGATTATTTCTTAAATAGCTTCTGATCCAAGCACTTCCTCGTTCTCCAACGCCATCCCAAATAAAGCAGGGATCTACATTTTTGTCCATACAAGGCTTTGTATGGAGCCATGGTAATAGTCAATTGAAACTTTTATTATAAGTAAACTCGATCAGGGGCAAAACTTGCTCCCATTGACTTCCTCTATCTAGCACAACAGTTCTAATTACGTTTTCTCAAAACTTGTATAGTCCTTTCGGACAGTCCATCCGTCTGCGGATGAAAGGCTGTACTAAAATTCATTTTAGTACCTAACTCTTTTTACATGCTCGTCCAGAAACGTAAAGTAAATCTGGAATCTCGATCCGATGTGATCATCATCCGTACTCCATGCAATCGCACTATCTCTCGTTTCATACCAAAATTTCATTTTTAAGTCTTGGTACATTTTCGTACCTCCTGGGTGTGCTGTATAAGGGTGTCATGAGCTTCACTCATGATTTCATTTTTCAATTCTTCTCTATCAGGCACACACGTTCTTCCATCAAATAATATGGCTTTGTCTGTCGTTTATTGATAATTCTCCATCTTCTCGGTTCGAATCTTCATTCGTAACCTCTCTATCTTTTCATCCTCTCTTTGAGTTGTGATTATCCTTGACCGTAGGTCAGATGTAACGTTCAGTGTAGCAATCACTATTTCTGTCGTTTGAGGTGGTATCACTACCTCCAATCTCAATCTCTCGAATTCTTTGATCAAGTTTTCTTCTTGAGTAAGGAAAAGTCTTAACTCTCCTTGATTCTTTCTACTCAACACATCAGCGACAAACGTTAGTTTTTTTCGGGGTGATAATTTATCCCGCAATCATAATCTTACACCAACTCTAGCCATCTTCTCTGTCGCATGTTCAGGTCTTTTTGCTCAAAGAAGTAATCGAGACTTTTGTGATTGGTGTATATCTCACACCGTACTCCATAAAGGTGGTGTCTCCAAACCTTTGAAGCATGCACTACGGCTGCTAACTCTAAATCATGCATCGGATAATTCATCTTATGCGGCCTGAGTTGTCGTGAGACATATGCAATAACTCTTCCATCTTGCATCAGTACACCTCCCAGTCCATTCTTCGATGCGTCTGTATAGACTGCATATTCTTTGTTCGCCTTTGGAACAGCTAAAACTGGGGCAGTGGTAATTCTCTTCTTCTGCTCTTGAAAACTCAACTCACACTCGTTCGTCCACTCAAATTTAACTTCTTCCTTTAGCAGGTGCGTCAATGGCTCTGAGATTTTTGAAAAGCCCTCACTAAATCTTCGGTAATACCCTGCTAATCCCAGAAAACTACGGATTTCATGTAGTGTAGTCGGTGTTCTACACTCTACCGCTCGAACTTTTGCTGGGTCTACTTCAATTCATCTCGTAGAAACGACACGGCCAAGGAAATTGATTTCTTTAAGCCAAAACTTACATTTGCTGAACTTAGCATATACCTTTTCAGCTCTTAATCTCTCTAACACGATTCTCAAATGCTCTTCGTGTTCTCGTTTACTCTTTGAGTAAATCAGAATGTCATCTATGAACACTAACACGAACTTGTCTAAGTATTCGTGAAAGACTCGGTTCATGAGATCCATGAATACTGCTGTAGCATTCGTCAATCCAAAAGGCATAACTATGAATTCATAGTGCCCGTATCTCATACGAAATGCCATCTTCGGAATATTTTCCGATCTTATCTTCAGCTGATGGTACCCCGATCTCAAGTAAATCTTAGAAAAGGTACTTGCTCCTTGGAGTTGATCGAATAAATCATCGATCCGAGGTAACAGATACTTATTCTTCAGTGTCACCTTATTCAACTCGCGGTAGTCAATGCATAACCTCAAACTACCGTCCTTCTTTTTGACAAAGAGAACAGGTGCTCCCCACGGGGAAAACACTAGGTCGAATGAAGCCCAAATCTAAAAATTCTTGAAGTTGCAGCCTCAACTCTTGCAACTCTATCGGGGCCATTCTATATGGTGCCTTTGACGTCGGTGCGGCCCCGGGCTCAAGATCAATCGTAAACTCGAGCTATCGATCTGGGGGTAATCCTGGTAAAGCTTCAGGAAAAACGTCTTTGTATTCTCGCACGACGGGCACGTCATCTATGTTTGTTTTGGACTCCTCACTCTGATTCAGGTATACAACATACTTGGTTGTATCTTTTTCTGCAAAAGCTTTTAGGCTTGAAACGCCGAAATTATTGGCGGCTTTCTCCATTTTCTCTCAACGCCAAAAAACGAAATAGGCTCTTGGCCTGGAAATTGAAACAATATTCGTCTCTCCTTGCATTGTATCGTCACATGGTTCCCCTCTAACCAATCCACTCTAAAATAATATCTATGTGCCACATAGACATCATCCTTAGGTTTTTAGCCTTAAGCTTAATCGATTCTAGCTCGAATTCTAAGTCAGGACATACGAGTGAGATCGTAGTGGTTCTGCCTATAGGAGTCATCAATCTTAGATGTTGCGGAGCAGGCTCTATGTTCAAATCTATAGTATCGACACAAGTATGGGGAAATAAAAGAATGGGGTGCTCCCGTGTCAAACAATATTACTATGGATACACCCTTCAACTCACCAATACCTGCTAGATTTCCTCGATTCTTGTCCTGAGCCTTCCGCTCATACGCAAACACTCTCTGATGATGGGGTTGATTCGCCTGCGGGGCTGGCGGCTGCCTTCCTGACTGACGTGGTCGATAGGCTGGCTGTTGTCGCTGTGGCAGCGGTAGCGGTAGGACTCCTTCCATCGCTTTAAGCTGCGGTTGGTACTGGTTCAGCCTTCCTCCGCCTCCACTTTGCTGACGATTTGGACACTGATTGGAGTGTTGTCCGATCCTTCCGCAGGTGTAGCAGTTGTTCTGTCCCATCTTGCACTCTCCCAAGTGTAGCTTATTGCATTTCGGGCAAGGAAGTATTCCTCGCGATCCTTGTGGAGCTGCTGCTGGTGCAGTCTGGCCAACGTAAGGCCGACTATCTCGGTTCTGATAGTGTGGCGGTGCATTCTGACTCTGCCACAGCTTCTTGGGACCTTGACTTCGGTCGTCCCATTTTCTCTTGCCTTTCTGGCCTTGGCCAGAAAAAGATTGGCTTCCCGATTGAAAATTCGGGTTCGACAATTGCGTCGAAGCTTGACTCGTTTTCTCTGGCTGCATAGCCAATTCCATATCTAGCGCTCTGTTCAGCGCTTCAGCATAAGTTAGCGCACTCTGGCTTGCTAACACAACTCGTATCTCTTGCTTCAAACCAGAACAAAATAGTTCCGACATCTTTTCGTCCGTGTCCACTCGATATGGGGCATATCGAGCCAAATCGCAGAATTGCCGGTCATACTCGGCTACTGTCTTATTGCCTTGTTTCAAATTGGCAAAATCTGTTTCCTTCTTTTTCCGGTAACTCCGGGGTATATACTTCTCACACAGAGCTGCTTTGAACTGATCCCAAGTAAGGGCATCTAGTTGCTCTGGGTCATGGTTCTCTGTTTAGCTTCCCACCAGAAATCTGCAGATCCCTTGAGCTGATAGGACATGCATGTAAGACGCTCGTGATCATCACATCTCAAAAATCTAAAGATCTGTTCTATACTCCGGATCCACTCTTCCGTCTCAGCAGGATCTCCAGATCCATTAAACACCGGTGGACTTTGTCTCAGGAAAAATTCCTCTATTCTCCTCTCTGGTGGTGGAGGAGGTGGTGGTGTAGGATTTTTCTGTTCCTCATCTTCTTCTTGGATTCTGTTTCTCCTTCTCGGAGGCATACTATAAGATATAAATATATCAGCCTCAAAGCTAATCTTTTCGTCATCTCAAAATACAAGTTCTATTTTCTCAACTCAAATAGACGTCTCAACTCGGTTCTATATATATCATATAGAATTCTCATCTCAGTTCTCTATATCTCAACTCAATTCTATATTTCTCATATAGAATTCTCATAGTTCTCGTCATCTCTATCGTTCATCTAACATCATGCTTCAAATCATCAATCTCAAAACTCTGATGTGACATAAAGCTCTCTAGTCATCAACGACATCTCTATATCATAGGGAAAATTGCCTCTCTTTTGAGGTCTTACACAAAAGCGAAGGTTCTTTGTACAAAACGCCCTATTACTACAATGATGCTTTCGCTATGCAAGCATCATAGGGACTGAGCGTTATATATGTTCTATATTATGCTTCTAGCTATGTACATTGACTATGCATCACTATATATATACATATACATATACATCTCTAGATAGTCTCGGTCGTCATCTATCAATCTTCCACCTCGTCATCGTCATCGTCATCACCTGATGTCCTACTCCCAACATCATCAGTCGGTGCATCCTCACTCGGCTCCGACTCTTCCTCCTTATACTCGTCTATGACCCGATACTTGCTATCGTCGCTCGGCTCATCCTCGACATCCGTGTCATACATCAGATAGTAAACCGGCACCTTGGGAATAGAAACCCATGTCTCGGTGCCGTCGTCCGCAACCTGATGCAAAAAAAGGCTGGGTTCGCCCGCGTTCAACTGTCATATCCGGAGTTTCCTCGTCCGGATCCTCCTCGTCGCTGTCTGACCGTGCAGGTCGAGATCCTCCCTCTTGGGCGCCTCGATAAGGTGGATAGTGGAGTTGGTGCGTGTAAGGCTGTAAAGCCAAAACATCGGAATCTAGCACTAGGGCAACTCTCGAATCGGATGGCCTTGATACCCGCTGAATCTGAGGTTCTGTAAAAACAAACGGCGGTGCTGATCTGATAGGTAGCATAGGCAAGGGTGCCGTCACCGGGGTCAAATCCCACAATGGTAAGTCGGCGCTAGGATATGTGATCATCGCCAAATACGAAAATGGATCGTGCTCCACGACCGGTGAATACGTCTCGAAAACTATCGAATCTGAATCAGCCTGGTCAGGTATAACCGGCATTGCCTCACTAGGGGATGGTGGTAAAACCACTAACTCTCCACCCTGGACTGGCCCATCGGGCACTTCGTACGGCGGTGCAGGGGAATCGCCGAACGCAAAATAACGATGGCTTAGCGTCGCGATAAAACCGCTAATATCACCATACCTCACTCCTCCCAACCATGTAGTGCCCACGAGTAAGGGGGACTAAAATTGTCGCCCAAACTCCCCCTGTGGGTGGTAATCGCGGAATCAGAAGGTCGATAGCTTCCGCTCCGTCGATTCCGTAGGGAATAACCTTCTGCCAGCGTCGATGGTAATGCGCTTAGAAACTCTCCTAGCGTATCGTCCTCACCTGACTCGCACTCTCTACACCAGCATTTCGTTGATGCTTCAACAATACGCTGCATCCTAAAAACAAAAACATCGTTTTTCTCAAAAGTGGATACGAAACTTACTTGGTATTCCACCCCACTCATCAACATACTCTTTCTCATTTGGTACGGTGAGGCAACGGCTATACTAGCCTTAATATAACTCCCAAATATTCCTTAACTCATGGTTCTCATCATGTTCCATCATGCTCAGATAGTTCCACCATCAAACATCACATAACTCATTAGTGGGTAGTTAAAACTCAGCATGAAAGCGGAAAAAGAAAACATCAAAAGCTCTTACCTCGATAAGTCGGAGGAGATGGGGTGCTGGGGTTCTGTTTCGACTGACTCTCAAACTAGTTTAAGAACTCAAGTTAGACTAGTACTCAACTCATAAATAAGAGCAAATAAAAGCTCAACTCAATCAAGCATTAGACTCAGAGCAGACAACCTGCTCTGATACCACTCTGTCGCAGCCCGATCCCGACACTAGTAATAGCGGGGACCGAGTATCGATACGACTAATAAAAGAAAGGGGAAAGATAGAAAGAATACATAGATCAACAGCGGAAGCTCACAAAGAAACGTGCTAAGGAAAGATCATCATAATTCATCAAAAGGGTATATTCGTCAATATCATCATAACTCGATAAATATCAGGAATCTCAACATGAAAAGCAAAACAAGTATAGCTTGATTTTTATATAGAGTCATAATATTCAGAGTGTGATAACAAAAGGTGAACCGACTATATGTATGAAGACATATAATCGTGAATAAAATGCTTGATTTAATACAACATAACTTCATATCAAAACTCTATTGACAAAACAGACATTCGATAGAGTAAGAAAACGTCAACTCGAAACATTTCCCACCAGCACCGCACCATACTCCCCCTCCGCTTATCCTGCAAGTTTAGAAATACATGCAGGGCGTGAGTACATAAATACTCAGTGGACATATCGCCGAAAAACAAAGCTGCTCATAGAGCTATAAATTGAACTTGCCACACTTCAGCAATACACAGGAATTATATCTTAAAGGAACCTGTGCAAGCAGTTAAAACTCAACATCATTAATAAATGAATGAATGACTCAAATGACTGCAGTCAAAACTCAGCAAGTAAGTACCACATCTACAACTCATCATTATCTCAACTCAGGTACTGAGAAGTAGGCCTCCTTCTCAAGCACCGTGACCGGCCGATTCGCTCAACGGCTCACAGTCACCTCAGTGTACACTAGCCCTGGCAGGATAGCTATCAACTGCCCAGGACCCGATCGTCTCATCTCAACAGTAGAGGGTAAACATACAAGCTCAATCATCATCATAAAAAAAATATTGGCAAGTCAATAATTCTCAAACATCATCAAAATCTCAAAAACATCAAAACATCTCATAATTTCATCATCATTTAAAACAGTTTAGAAAAGCTCTTAAACTGTATACTCAAAATAATGCCCACCTGAAGACCTTACTCAAAATCTCCCATCAAAGAGGAGTTACTTACTACCTTGCTCTGCTCGTGTCTTCAGGGATCATCATCATCATCGAAGGTTCATCATGTCATAAAATGAATCTCGATTAGAAACTCATTGACTAATTCTCAAACCTTAACTCATGCTCTATCTCATATTCTATCTCCTTACTCATCTCTACATAACTCTCCACTCATCACACATCCTTCAGTTCAAGGATAGGTTTCAAGAAAATCATGGTTCTAAGTTTCGATTTATCTCTCATATAAGGCTCGTCTAATCACATTCAAACACATAGGCAACACAATCACATAAGGCACATAAGCAATCACAATCAAACATCATCAAAACATGCTCTGTTTATACACTGACTCAACTTCAAAATTTAAACTGTTCTGACTCCGACTTCTCCTAGACTCGAGTCTAGTTTCATTTAAAAAAAAGTAGAGTCGAAAACTCCAAGTGGTTTGAGAGATATGACATTTTTACCACGATCTACCATTTCTGGCAGTTTTGAGCAATCGAAAGTTACAATTTTTGAAAAACAGTAAACGTTGTCAAACTGGGCTCAATCTTAGTGGATATCTAGCTAACACAATAATATTGATACCATAAAAATTTGGAAAGCTAGATCACATAGGAAGCTACTGAAATGAATGACTCTTTCCCCTGTTCTCTGAAATTCTCGGTAGTAATGTGCAGTTTAGGTTTTGCATTTTAAAGAAATATCAACGAAGTTGAAATGGCTTAAAATTTTATCAGGGTACTCAAGACTCATGTAGGGACTTTCTATAAAATTTTCAAAGCTATTAGACATCGACAAACCATCGATCACAGTAGGTCAGTAGGCCTACGAAATTTCTCCAATTTGTACTTAAAACTCATATATCTCAAAAACATCTCTATCTTGAATACAACAACATAATTCTCAACAACAAACTCATACCAAAACTCATTTCATCACTTCTAATCATCAATCTAAACCATCACTTAACATCATAGCATGCTCAAGAACTCATATAACCACTCAAATCTTCAAATCTACTCAAGAACTCATATTCGTTATCACTCATTTCTAATCATCATTTTAATCCATCAACTATCATAACTACAATCTCTAAGGCTCATTTATATACTCGAATCCTCACTCTCTTCATGATCTTCAACTTGAATTAGGAGTTGTTTTAATACTCTAATCATCTATATACATGCTCATAAAGCTTAGATATAAGTAGATTCATGTGTTTAGAGACTTACTCTTATGATCTATATAACGAACAGTATAACTCCACTTTCTTGATTCCTAGCTCAAACCTTCGTCCAGCTTTTGTTTTATGGATATACGAGTGTTTTCAGCTTGGTTTAATCGGTGGTTATGGGATAAAAAGTAGCTTACAAAGTTTTTTTACTAGCTCATCAATGGCGTTGGATAATGACAGTCGAGAGAAAAGAGAGAAAAGAGAGAGGAGAGAGAGGAAAGGGACGTCTGTTATGGGGATGAAAGAGAAAGGTGTTATTTATATAACCCCATTTACTTAGCCATCAAGTATTGGATAATTAACACATGCTTAATTATCCACTTGCATAAAATATCTTATCCGTTAACAATGTTTATCCACTTGCTTTGACTCCTCTCTCTCAAAAGTAGGTTCTGCACTAGAGCAGAGAAATGCTCGCCAGAGGAATGCATTCTCTGTCAGGGCAGAGGAATGACTTCCCTTCTGTCTGGGCAGAGGAATGACTTCCCCTCTGTCTGGGCAGACGAATGCCTTCGCCTCTGGCATAGCAGAGGACTGACTTCCCCTCTGTCTGGGCAGACGAATGCCTTCGCCTCTGGCATAGCAGAGGACTGACTTCCCCTCTGTCTGGGCAGACGAATGCCTTCGCCTCTGGCATAGCAGAGGACTGACTTCCGCTCTGTCTGGGCAGACGAATGCCTTCGCCTCTGGCATAGCAGAGGACTGACTTCCCCTCTGTCTGGGCAGACGAATGCCTTCGCCTCTGGCATAGCAGAGGACTGACTTCCCCTCTGTCTGGGCAGACGAATGCCTTCGCCTCTGGCATAGCAGAGGACTGACTTCCCCTCTGTCTGGGCAGACGAATGCCTTCGCCTCTGGCATAGCAGAGGACTGACTTCGCCTCTGGCATAGCAGAGCTCGCATCCCGAGAAGAGCTCGCAAGCCAGAGCAAAACTCCCACGCCATAGCAGAACTCCAAGGCCAGATTTTTAACTTTAACAACGTTCAACCATTATCTCTATACATCCTTATTTCCTCAATGTATTACATTCAGTAGTTCTTCATCGAAAAATACAATAGCTCAAACTATTGGAATATCTCATCTCATCATATACTTATATATATATATATATATCTCAGTAAAATATTTCTCATAAAATACTGATATGCAAAATAATAATAGCTGTATGCTATTTCCCGATTTTAAAAATAATCTCGTTCTCCAAAATCTCGAAAATAATCCGTGTTAACATAACACAAAACAAATCATACTCACATCATCGTAACAAATAGTCACGTAGACAATCACTCAAACCATCTCAGATAAAACACGGATACAATTCACATCAAAGCAATCAGCAATCATCTCTCAATTAGATCATCTCTCAGATCGACTCTCCCTTCTATAGGGTTTCTCACTCACTTATCTCAACTCTATTCTTAATCAGATGTTCCTATTAACAATAGGACAATTAATCTCACAGATACCTCTGTATCCGTCATCGGGAAAAAATAAATTATGCCCTTTTCTCAATTCAATCAGCATCTCTATCTCAACTCGTTTTCTCAAACTACTCACTCTCTATCCTCATCATTGATTCTATCAGACTCATATCTCCATCTAGAATAATAACTCGTCTCATCAAAATAATGTAACTCTAATGCTCAATATCTCTATTTATCATCATTACTCCATCTCATTTTATTTATAATCTCATATCTCAGTACCGCAGTACTCTCTGTAGTGTCTCGACACTACTACTACTCATAAAAGTACAGGGTGTTACAATAAAAGCTGGAGTCTAACACTCCATTCGAACACACTACTCCCAACAAAACAGAAAAGAGGCAGCAGCATACAAATTGCCACAAAAAACACTAGAAAAAAATCCAAAATGCGGCGCAAGGATCTAACAACGGGAGAGAGAAACTCTGTAGTGCAGTTTTTGCTTGAAGATAGCCAAGGTGGGAAGCCAAAAAGGGGCAGAATGCAGGCTGCCGCCGTCAAGTTTGCCGTCTGCCGTCGAACGGTAAATCGTTTATGGACTGCTGCAAAAAAACAGCAAGCACAAGGTCAGTATATTCATAGTAGCAGTGGCAAAATCAACAAGTCAAGGCGCAAGAGAGTTGAAATAGATCTTCAATTAATTTCAACATTGGAGCTAAGCAAAAGATCAACCATTCGAAGGCTAGCAAGTGGAATAAGTTGCAGCAAGAGCACAGTTGGGCGATGGATAAGCAAGGGTTTGATCAGGGCTCATACTAGTGCGATAAAGCCCGACTTAACAGCCCCTAATAAGTTGCTACGTCTAAGGTTCTCTCTTGAAGCAATCGAGTATGATAGAATACTCAAGGTGCTTCAATTCAAGAGTATGCACAACACGGTGCATATTGATGAGAAATGGTTTTATATAACCAAGTCAAATCACAGGTTCTATTTGACACCCGGGGAGGCCGAACCACATAGGACTTGCAAAAGCAAGAAGTTCATAACCAAAGTCATGTTCATGTGCGCTGTGTGCAGGCCGTTGATAGCCGAGGATGGGACTGTACTCTTTGATGGGAAAATAGGTATTTTCCCATTTACAGAATATGTACCAGCCAAGAGGAGTAGCAAAAATAGGGAGGCAGGTACACTTGAGCAAAAGCCCATTCAATCAATCACGAAGGAAGTAATTAAGGATTGCATTATTAACAAGGTAGTGCGCACACATGAAGTGTGTCATAAATGTAACTCTAGTATGCTATGCATTCAATTAACTTGTGCTTTAGATAGGTTTTCAATTGCTTAGGGGCTGAACTGCTTTACTAAATTTAACTCTAGTATGCTATGTATTCAATTAACTTGTGCTTTAGATAGGTTTTCAAGTGCTTATGGGCTGAACTGCTTTACTAAATGTAACTCTAGTATGATATGCATGCATTTAATTCAGTTTTAGATAGGTTTTCAAGTGCTTATGGGCTGAACTGCTTTACTAAATGTATTCTGGCAGATAATTCCTGCTATAAAGGCCAAGTGGCCACAATTTGCAAGTAGGGTGATATTCATTCAACAAGATAACGCGAAGCCTCACATTAAAGACAGTGATCTGGACTTTAGACAGGCTGCCAGCTCAGATGGCTTTGACATCAAGATTGTTCATCAACCTCCCAATTCACCGGATACCAACATCAATGATCTAGGTTGGTTTAGGGCTATTCAAAGCCTACAAACTGAATCAGTTTGTACCAATGTAGATACATTAGTGGAGGCAGTGAAGAAGTCATTTGATGAACTATCTCCTACAACACTCAACAAGGTTTTCTTAAGTCTACAAGGTTGTTTGACTGAAATTCTGAAGGTAAAAGGACAGAACTGCTATAAAATCCCCCATATGGGCAAAGGATCACTTATTAGGCAGGGACAATTACCAAACAATTTACAAGTTCCCCATGATTTAGTTAATGAGGCTATTAACTATCTCATGGAGAATGGCATTGTAAGTGGAATGGATCATCTAAGGAATGCACTTGGAATAAGTTCAATTTCCTTAGATGAAGTTGAATACCAAATGGGACATTTGGGTATTCAAGTTCCATGAAAAAATAGGCTATCTTTTGAAATGCTAGGCTGCCATTTTTTGAAGGCAATTTAAAAGCATAGTTTTTGTAGGCTGCCACTTTTTGAAGGCACTTTAGAAGCAAGTTTTTGTAAAGACCAGGGCAATGATGTACAGACCAGGGCAGTTTTATGTAGGCTGGCACATATTGATGTAATGGATGTTATCTTAATGAAATGCAAGTTTTTGTGAAAAACCTTAGACTTAGCCAACATATGGGCACACACCAACAAATTGCAATACATATGGGCACACACCAACATATGTAACCATAAACTTAGCCACATATGAGCACACACCATCATATGCATGCAAATAGGGCACACACCAACACATGTAACCATATTAGAGGCTTTAAATCTGCAATTTCAGTTTATAATACCAGTTCATCATAGATTATTTAACTTAAATCGACTCTATGAGCACAAATTCATCATCTCAAACATGCTCACAATCGCCCAACAAGTGCCTCACAGAATTTCACCCAGTATACACAGAACAAAGGCCACACAGAGCCTATACCAAATCACATATACAGGGCACACACCAAGTACAGAGGCCACACAGAGCCTATACCAAATCACATATACAGGGCACACACCAAGTACAGAGGCCACACAGAGCCTATACCAAATCACATATACAGGGAAGAGATAAAATTGGAGGATCTCACCCAGTATTCTGGAAAATAGAGCAGGCCATTCATGAAGGCCAACATAGCAGGAGAGTGCATGAACTTCCTCACAGGGGCCTCCGGACCACAATAACGAACAACATCGTCCCAATTTTCCTCACAAATTAAGGAAGAATCATCAGGATATGAAACCAAAGGCTCCACAGCAGGAGATCTAAACATTTGCATATATTTCAAGGGGGCAGGACGCCTAAACAAAGAGAACCTGGATTTCGGCGAAGCAAGGGTTCCGATCGGCGAACACGCGGCTTCAATCTCCTCCACCACGTCAGACTCTCCGTCTTCCTCCGAAAAAGTCACCGAGAAAGGGAAAAACACCTTCGGAGGCGAGCCCCAAGTCGAAAAGTCCTCCTCCGTATCTGGAACATACGAGCCGCTCAGATATCCCTCCCATGGGTTGTTCATCACGGCGGTCTTCGAGATCGACGGCCGCTCGGCTTGGATCTGTGAAATCTTTAGGGTTTTCACAAAAACCCTAAAACACCGATCAATAATAGCCGACGAACACGGGATAACAGAAATTAGGCGGAAGGGGAAGCGGCGCCGGTGGGAATCGACCGGCGACGTTATGATTTTCGAAGAGAAATGGAGGGAGTCGACGGGTAGAGAGAGAGAGCGGCGTTGCTAGTCGATGGAGATGCACTGCTTCGCCCAAATATTAGGCCACGAGAAACGCACACACACAGAGGGGAAAGGGGAGGCGACGCCGGAGGATCTTGATCGGCGAATTTAGGGTTCTCGAGAGGAATGGAGGGAGTCGGCTGGAATAGAGAGAGAAAGAGAGAGAGCCGAATGAGTTTTTTTTTAGAGTACAAATGATTCAACAAGTTCAATTAATTAAGATGATTAATTAATATGCTGATTAATTAATCTTAGTGAGATCCCTAATTTTTTCCAAAAAAGGAAATGGGACATGAATATTGGGACAACCCAAAAAGGAAAGTGGGACAAGATTATTGGGACGGAGGGAGTAATAAAATACAAATGATAATTTTATTTTTACGCCTTTAACCTGATTAGCCCGATGGACTAGCCTGAAACTCGAAAGTTTAGGGTTAGGGTTGAAGATTTACAACCCGAAAAAATCTTCAACCCGATTAACCCGCACCCGACTAACCCAGAACCCGATAGGGCTAGCCCGAAAACTCGGTGGGCTAGCCCGATTGACATCCCTATCCAAGTCTCCTCCACACCAGTTTTCTATCTATATACCAGCTAAAGAAAACTCTTTCTTTACTCAGTTCCGAAGAAACACACATCTTCGAAGATATCTTAAATATTTCCCAATGAACTGCTGAACTTCAAGAAATCCAATCTCCTCGATTCACAAAAACTACCAAACACAACCACCATAGATCCTTAAGGTTTCAATTCTTCCAAACGTATTATCATTTCATTCAGTTTCACAACATGTTTTATTTATGTGCTTATTATGGAAACTGAATATAAATGTGAACTTCATATATGCTGATAAACAAGAATTTTGGATGTTCAATAAGAACAGAAAATGAAAAGAAAAAAAAGAAAAGATGAGTCTTTGAACTTCGTTTGATGTCGGGGCTGCTGTATTTGTGAGTGTGAAGTCAGAGTCGGGGTAGAGTCGGCGGCGGCTCGTTATCGCCGTCTGAGTTAGAATATAAGGGAAAAGGGCAGTGGCGGCTGCCTTGTGGCTGCTGCTCGCCGGGAAAACAGAGGGCGGAGACGGCGGTGGTCCTAACTACTGTCCGTCTGCCGAGAAAAGGATGAGAGAAAGTCGGTGAGGGCGCGGCGCCGACAAGGAGCCGTTGTTGTCGTCGAGATAGGGCTATAAGTGCAGCGGCGGTGGCGTGAAGCCGCTGAGCCGTCCGACGCAGGGAGACAGGGTGAGACAGAGGGGTGGCGAGGTTGACGGAAGCAAGGTGCAGAGTCGTTGCTGTCACCGGACATAGGAAGAGAGTGGAGAGAGGGCCACGAATTGGGGATCTAAGGCTCTGATTCGATGGTTTATTTGAGGGAGAATTTGTGAGATGAGCGAGAGAGGGGCAGAGACACGGCCATGGTTGTGTCGACGGCGGGAATCTCGGGCGGCGGCCGGGCTTGTGAGGGAGGCGATGGCTGTTGGTGAGGAGTGTGTGTGTGTGTGTGTGTGTGTGTGTGTGAGTGATCGGTGACTGTGAGCAACAAGGAGGGGAGGAAGAACGGTAGGGTTGGGCTCAAGTGCTGGGCTTAGGTTTAGACGAGTTGGGCCGGTTCTAAATTATCTTAATTGGGGCCACCCTTTATTTTAAGCTGGGCCGATTTTATAAGATATTGGGATGCAGATTTCTTTTAAACTATGGGCCTGTGATTTAATTAAATGAACTGGGCTGTATTATTTTATTGTGTGCTGCGATTTTTATTTAAGGATCTAGACATGATTTTATTTTAATTGGCCCTTACATATTTAATTAATTTCATTAAGTGATGTAATTATTTAACTTATTAATTGGACTCTTAATTGGGTTTAATTAATTACTTGAAGATTGATTGCATAATAATATCCTTATTATTATGGGCATATAATAAGTAAATTACTTATTATATGTTTAAGTAGGGGTGAGCATTGGTTCGGTTCGGTGCAAAATTGAACCAAAAACTCAAAATCGAAAATCGAACCGATGGTTAAAATTAGAATCGAACCGCACCAATTGGGGGTTCGGAACCGAACCGATAAAACCATCGGCTACGGTTCGGTTCACCGAACCGAACGATGCAATTTTTTTATTTTATTGTTTTTGAAAATACCAATTAAAAATTGTAAAATAATGTAAAATACACAAATTTCAAATGTCAAATCCCCACAACATGAACATGATAAATAATTATATATTATAATTGTGAATTAAGGTTTTAGTTTTAGATTAAAAAATTAGAAAAATAATTATACATAATAAAATATTAATATGTATCGGTTCGGTTCGGTTTAAAACCGAACCAAAAAATGGAAACCGACACCAAATCGAAAATTTTCGGTTTTTACTTTTCAAAATCGAACTAAAAACCGAACCAATAAAATTGGGACCGAACCGCACCAATCCGGTTTGGTTCGGTTCGGTTTTCAGTGTCGGTTCAGTTTCTGCTCACCCCTATGTTTAAGCATGACACGAAATTGCATTTGCATTATGCAATAAAAGTATTTGTGCTTTAAATAAAATCGAGTAAGGATATTGTTGGTGTCCTTAGCTCAAGAGTTAGTTTTCAATCTTTATTATTAAATTTTGAAACCCTGCGTGATGAATCATAGAATGTTAAGCATTTTCCCTAAGATATCAAGTTAGCTTCACGAGACCTATTAATAATAGAATTTCTTGTAGGCTTTGTGACCAGGGGGATTAGCGATGTTTTCCCAAGACAGGTTTATATGTGTTAAGTTTATTCATTAGTTAGTCTGTTAACAGAAGTTAGTTACTGCCGAGTCAGCTCTAGGTAATTAGTTGAATAGTCAAATTAGTTAGCTACTACTAGAAGCTTCTTTCTCCTTGTATATAAGCGTTGATCCGCTACTTTTGTAATTCAGTTTTGAAATCAATGATGTAATACCCGAGCTTTTGATGACGTGTTTAATTGCTCGAGTTTGAGTGATTAGGGTTCAGATCCCTTGTTTGTTTTACTTTGTAAAGAGATGAGGAGTTATATGATGTTTTCTTGTTATTCTTTTTAATGTTGAGATGTTCGTTTGATGATGTGAGAATGATGTGGGATTTTATATCCGTTTTTGAGTTTGAGTTTTCAAATAATTCGAGATAATTATTTGAATGAGAACGGTGAACTCGGAAGTTAGATCTGAGTCCGTTAAGACATTTTTGGAATTTTTGACTTTCTGATGATGAATAGTAAAATACAGCTATTTCGTCTTTTTGTCGACTTTCAAAAATCTTACGTGCACGTCGTCGAGAAATATTCTTAGTTTTTCGATACGAGTCCAATGACGAAAGTTTTTATTTTTGGACGATGAGTGAATAGTAAATCGTAATTTCTCGATAAACGAACCAAGCTCGTTTATCATAATTTCTAGAACGAGCTTACGTTTTCTATATTTATATAGAATTACGAGTGTGATGAAAGTGAGTGGGAGTCGAGAGGGCGAGTAACGAAGAGTACGGGTATTTAGTCGTTAAAACGAGATATTTAACGACTAAGTGGGATTAATATCCTAAATATCTAGGCATACCCTACCACCAACCATCCCCCAACCGCCCAAAGCTCCCCCCCCCCCTATAAATAGGCGGCTGTGGGTCAGCCCACAGCCCACCTTTCTCACGCAAAACACACACACAACACCAAGAACACACACTACCTCCATTAAAGCTTTCTTCGAGCTTTTGAGCTCCGTTTTGAGCACCGAGACGAGCGCCAAGCACCTTTTCGAGTACGTTTTTACGTAGGTAACATCTCTACCTACGTTTTGATGGTTTGATTTTCGTTTTTAGTCGGCGTCGAAAAACGTCGATTCTCAACTTTATTTTGAAACGACGTCGGATCGTCGTGAGTTTTTAGTATGTTGTTCTTGGGTAAATGTCGAGCATGTTTAATGAATGAGTTAAGGATGGTTCGGACCCTAGCCATGGAATCCATGAGGGCAGCCGTCCGTGTTCATCGTCGTCATCACTCGTTCTTCGATTTTTGTTAATCGTTGTAACTTGTGATTGTGTTTTAGGAGCATGCTAGGTTTGTTCTTTGTTAATATTGTATTTACCAAGCATGTTAAGTTGTACGTTGTAGAGATGGCTATACTTTGCGTGAACTTAGAAATGCATGCTAAGTTTTTTCTTGAGTTTTGTGTTCTAAGTTAGAGTTGAGCATGTTAGAGTTAGTTTGATGTTTGGAGAAATGGTAGGAAATGTGTAGGATGTTTGCATGAGTTTGCAGAGCATGCGTGAGTTTGAACTTGGTGGGTTTGCTGTGTGAATTCCAGCTCTGTCGAGCATAGTCAGCTCTGGCAGCGTGAAATCCAGCTCTGACGGGTGGTCAGCTCTGCAGTTCAGCTCTGCCGGGTTGGTCAGCTCTGACGTGTGGATTTCAGCTCTGCCGGGCGAGTCAGCTCTGGCAGTTGTAGTGCTGTTGAGTTCAGCTCTGTCGGGTTGAGTTAGCTCTGCGAGTGGTCAGCTCTGCAGTTTCAGCTCTGCCGAGTCAGCTCTGCAGAAAGAGTTTCAGCTCTGCCGAGTTAGCTCTGCAGAGAGAGTTTCAGCTCTGCCGAGTTAGCTTTGCAGAGAGAGTTTCAGATCTGCAGAGTGAGTTTCAGCTCTGCCGAGTTAGCTCTGCAGAGAGAGTTTCAGCTCTGCAGAGTCAGCTCTGCAGAGAGAGTTTCAGCTCTGCCGAGTTAGCTCTGCAGAGAGAGTTTCAGCTCTGCCGAGTTAGCTCTGCAGAGAGAGTTTCAGCCTTGCAGAGTCAACTCTGCAGAGTGGGTTTTAGCTCTGCAGGAAGAGCTTCAGCTCTACCGAGTTAGCTCTGCAGAGAGAGTTTCAGCTCTGCAGAGTGAGAGTCAGCTCTGCAGAGAGAATTTTAGCTCTGCAGAGTCAGCTCTGCAGAGGGAGTTTCATCTCTGCAGGGCAGAGGAGTTAAGTGTTTAAGTGTTAAGTTTTATTTTTCCTATGTGAGTTTTTTGTTATGATGACCCTTCTTCTCATCGATTCTTCATAACGATGAAGGTCCATTTGAGAAGTGACGACTTGAGAGAGAGAGAGTGACGTTACTTGTTTGCAGAGACGCAACGAGGTGGGCTTTTCTTCGCTAAAATCAAGTTGTTTACGCAGTTAAATTATTGATGAATGATGAACTGAGAAACTATTTTCAAGATGTTTACGTGTTTAAATTATTGATGTATGATGAACTGTAAACCTATTTTGAAGTTATTGCATTGCCAAATATTTGAGATTTTAGTATGTTATCTATCTGTATGAGAAATGATATCGGTTCTACGCGAGGTAGAATTAGTGTACACAGTGATCGTGAGTCAGCTTTCAGGTTGGCCGATCGCAGTGCTGCAGAGGGAGGCCTCCCTCTCAGTACATGAGTTAACAGATACGGTACTTACTTGAGAACATAGACTGGCCAGTCAACTTCGAGAAACGAAAATGAGTTTGCAAACATAAGGCTTTAGATAAATCCCTTATGCTTTGTTTAAAGTATAGCAATGACAATATTTATAGCTTTATAAAACATGAGATGAGATGAGATGTTTGGCATGTGCTCACTGAGTGCTTTTGTACTCAGCCCTGCATATGTTTTTCAAAAATGTGCAGGTTGAGCCAGTGTGATGATGGTGCTGCATTAAGCGGAGTTACAGGGTGGTTAATAAATATGTAACCTGTCTAGAATATGTCCTCATACATATGGTACTTTTGGTACCATGTTATGTCATGTCGTACTTTAAGTTTGAGAGGATGGTTCCTGTTGATGTAATAACTTGATTAATGTCTTATTAAGTTTTATGTCTTCTTTCTTTAATGCTTTAATTGAGTTTTACGTTGTCTTTCTTTAGACTGTTTTATTAAGCATTAATGAGTAATAATGACGAGTTTTATTAAAATGAGTAAGCTTTACGATTTTAAATGACGCCCCTTTCTTCCCCTTCTTCTTTAACCCCATTCCTAGTCGTGGATCACTCGGCCTAACTATCCCTAGTTAGGGCGGGCTGCGACAGAGTGGTATCAGAGCTTTGGCATGCAGGTTAAAGCTCTGAATTAGAAGTCTTGAGTTTAATCTAGAATGAGTCACTGGGCTAATAGTTATTAACAACCGTGAGCTCAGCGCACCATCACACCAAGCTCAACGAGGTATGTAAAATTTCAAAGTTTAATTGTTATTAAATTTTGAAGAGCATGATGTTGAGGCTATATGATGAGTTATGATGTTATACTTTGAGCATAATGTTGAGGTTATACGTTGAGTTATGATGTTACACTTTGAGCATGATGTTGAGGTTATATGATGAGTTATGATGTGATGTATTTCAGATGTTTTGTGATGAGAATTGCTTGAGCAGTTGTGATGAGTCACGATGATTTAGATGGAGGAATCTAATATCATTGTTTAGAGAGATTTTCTACTAAGTAGAAGGATGGAATGAGAACTTAGATTTAAAGCTTGAGAGAATTAGCTTTGCGTTTAAGTACTTGTTTGTTTGAGTTATGATGTGTTTGTTTATGTTTCCTGAGTTGAGCTGAGTTAGTTCTTCGAGTCACCTTTAAGTTTTTCTTATAGGATGGCTAGGATTATTCGTACTGCGCGAAAGCGGACGACTATGAGATTGACCACAGCACAGGTCAGGTATGAGTACGAGACGTATGACATCTGCCACAGAGACACGTTGGCAGAGTTTCTGGCGCATTACCATAGATTGTGGCTAGAGGCCAGCCTTCGAGCAGGGGTTACTTGTCTGGATGGCATCATGCGCCTAGTCAGTTTGCTGCCGAACGAGTGGCAGAGATGGACAGAGCTATGGCCTCCCATTACATCTACCGAGTGGGGCATGCCTTTGATCTCTACGGAGATTTTACTGGTTTCGTGGCCGTGGTGAGCCACCAGTTTCTGGCTTTGGGAGTTTCCCCGATTGGGCCGCACGAGAGGCCGTTTGATTTGGCCCGAGATTTTGCGATTGAGCCGCTCGAGTTTGGGTCATACCGTGACGAGTCAGTGCCAGCTCCAGCCCCTTTGGTTGTACGATCGCCTAGTTCAGTTGACAGGACACCATCTCCGTACTATACTCCATCTCCATAGTGTGTACCCTCACCTACTATTCCCGCTGCTCCCGGAGTTAGTCGCTAGGACCAGTGCGAGGCTGGAGGATCTCGCCCCGCCGGAGTTCAGAGGTCTGTCGAGGACGATCAAGAGCATCAGGTTCCAGTTGGGACGTGCCGTCTTGAGCCACTGGACCCGCATGAGATGGGATTCGTCACAGACACTCAGATTCTCTACGCGGACCTGTTGACGGGATGTCTTTCGCACCGGGAGCTCCAGGAGAGGTTGGTAGCCATCGAGTCCGTATTTGAGGAGGATCCGATAGAGGCTAGAGCCGAGGATGAGGACGAGGAGGAGCCGATGGAGGATCCGATAGAGGCTAGAGCCGAGGATGAGGACGAGGAGGAGCTGATGGAGGATCCGGTGGAGGCTAGGACCGAGGAGGATCGCGAGAGTGTGGGCAGTACGCCCTGGCAGTAGTTGTTTTCTTTATGCTATGATGTATATATGGTTGGGAGAGGTTAGTACTTGATGTTTTTGACATGCTTAGATAGGCATGTGTATATATTGTCCTATAGATGCTATATAGATAGATGTTCCTAGTATGCTAGAGTAGCAACTAGATGAGTAGCCGGTAGAATTGACCGTATGAGGTCCACGCCGAGACATAGCACTATTTATGATGTTAGCTTAGAGTGACATCACAATAAGTACTATGGGTTTTTTTTTTTTGTAAGTCCTCTAAGGAGGCAATCTTATGATGGGTATATATGGTTGACCAGAGTGGTCTTTTGTTAGCATTGATGAGCTTTATTTCTTTTTTGAATGTCGAGTTGAGCGTGATTGTTTTCTTGAGTTGAGTTAGTATGTTGAGTTTAGTTTCGACGAAGCTTGGAAGGTTGTTTGATGTGAGATTTATCTTCTGTTAATACAGAATGCCTCCGAAACGCAACCAAGGGCGTAATTTAGATGATAGGCGGGAAGATACACCCCCGCCACCACCGCAATCTGAGAGGAGAGTCGAAGAACTTTTTCTTCGATAAAATCCAGCAGGATTTAGTAGGACTGGAAGTCCACAAGAGGCGGAAGACTGGGTGAGAGCTTTGGAGATGATCTTTAAGTTCCTCAGGTGTAATGATCAGGAGAGGATGTTGTGCATGTCCTTCCAACCAACCGGATCAGCCGATTACTGGTGGGAAGCACGTCAGAAGACTCTAACACACGAGCAAATTGAGAACTACACCTGGGAACAATTCAAGGCTACGCTTTTTGAGAAGTATGTACTGAGGAGTTATCGAAAGCAGCGAGAGGCTGAATTTGGGAGTTTGAGACAAGGAAAGAAGTCGGTTGCAGAGTATGACCGAGAATTCTTTGATTTATCACGTTTTGCTCTACAGAAAGTGGACACTGATGAGAAGATGTCTGAGCTTTTCTGCGCCGGTTTGAGGCAGGACATTAGGGTAGTGTTTGCAAGTCAGGCCGCATTGTCATACACTGAGGCTTTGAATCGAGCCTTAGATATGGAGTTGGCTATGCAGCCAAAGAAAGTACTGCAAGCACCTGCGCCGCCGTTGACTCAGACGAAAATATCTGGAGCACAACAGACTGTGCCTCCAGTACAGAGTGGAAAAAGAAAATGGCAAGGACAAGGCCAGCAACAACAGGGTAAACAACAATACCCTGGACAGTCGTCAGGACAACAGAGGACGCCGCCGTGTGCCAAGTACAACAAGATGCACTTGGGGGTTTGCAAAGCTGGATCTAATAGTTGCTTCAACTGTGGACAAGCTGGTCATTACTCGTCGCACTGCCCGAGTAAACAACAAAGAATGGCAGGAGGGAAGCCAAATCATAATTCAGTTTTATCCGACCAAGTGTATCCTCGTGGGGAGCACCAGTCCTCTTTGTCAAAGTTATCTTCCTCTTCTTACAGTCAATCGTGGCAAAGTTCTCTGCTAACCAATCCATCCCTAGAATAATGTCTACGTCCCACTTAGGCATTAAGTGCAAAGTTCTTACTTTCATCTTTAGTGATCCTAACTCAAGCTCTACGTTAGAAATCACGTGAGAAACTATAGTAGCTTTTCCTACAGGAGTAATTACTTTCAACTCGGGTGTAGCTCGTTTTGGTTCTTGTTTGAAGGTATCTACGCATGCTTGAGCAATAAAAGAATGCGAAGCTCCTGTATCAAACAAAACTATAACTAGTACATCCAAAATCTTGCCCATACCTGTCAGGTTTCCCTGATTTTTCCCGGGCTGTTTGTGATTGAGTGCAAAGGCTCTCTTATGTTGTGGCGGTTGTGGTAGTTGTTGTTGCTGCTGCTTCTGTGGACCTTGCGGCTGACGCTGTTGTTGGGGCGGTTGCGGATACCCCATAATGGCTCTCAAGGGCTGAGCCGAATTCTGATTTGGCTTCCCTCCTGCCATTCTTTGTTATTTACTCGGGCAGTGCGACAAGTAATGACCAGCTTGTCCACAGTGGAAGCAACTATTAGATCCAGCTTTACAAACCCCCAAGTGCATCTTGTTGCACTTGGCACACGGCGGCGTCATCTGTTGTCCTGACGACTGTCCAAGGTATTGCTGTTTACCCTGTTGTTGCTGGCCTTGTCCTTGCCATTTTCTTTTTCCACTCTGTGCTGGAGGCACAGTCTGTTGTCCTCCAGATATTTTTGTCTGAGTCAACGGCGGCGCAGGTGCTTGCAGTACTTTCTCTGGCTGCATAGCCAACTCCATATCTAAGGCTCGATTCAAAGCCTCAGTGTATGACAGTGCGGCCTGACTTGCCAACACTACCCTAATGTCCTGCCTCAAACCGGCGCAGAAAAGCTCAGACATCTTCTCATCAGTGTCCACTTTCTGTAGAGCAAAACGTGATAAATCACAGAATTCTCGGTCATACTCTGCAACCGACTTCTTTCCTTGTCTCAAACTCCCAAATTCAGCCTCTCGCTGCTTTCGATAACTCCTCGGTACATACTTCTAAAAAAACCTAGCCTTGAATTGTTCCCAGGTGTAGTTCTCAATTTGCTCGGGTGTCAGAGTCTTCTGACGTGCTTCCCACCAGTAATCGACTGATCCGGTTAGTTGGAAGGACATGCATAACATCCTCTCCTGATCATTACACCTGAGGAACTTAAAGATCCTCTCCAAAGCTCTCACCCAGTCTTCCGCCTCTTGTGGACTTCCAGTCCCACTAAATCCGGGTGGATTTTGTTGAAGAAAAAGTTCTTCGACTCTCCTCTCAGGTTGCGGCGGTGGCGGGGTGTATCTTCCCGCCTATCATCTAAATTACGCCCTTGGTTGCGTCTCGGAGGCATTCTGTATTAACATAAGATAAATCTCACATCAAACAACCTTCCAAGCTTCGTCGAAACTAAACTCAACATACTAACTCAACTCAAGAAAACAATCACGCTCAACTCGACATTCATAAAAGAAATAAAGCTCATCAATGCTAACAAAAGACCACTCTCGTCAACCATATATACCCATCATAAGATTGCCTCCTTAGAGGACTTACACAAAAAAAAAACCACAGTACTTATTATGATGTCACTCTAAGCTAACATCATAAATAGTACTATGTCTCGGCGTGGACCTCATACGGTAATTTCTACCGGCTACTCATCTAGTTGCTACTCTAGCATACTAGGAACATCTATCTTTATAGCATCTATAGGACAATATATACACATGCCTATCTAAGCATGTCAAAAACATCAAGTACTAACCTCTCCCAACCATATATACATCATAGCATAAAGAAAACAACTACTGCCAGGGCGTACTACCCACACTCTCGCGATCCTCCTCGGCCCTAGCCTCTACCGGATCCTCCATCGGCTCCTCCTCGTCCTCATCCTCGGCTCTAGCCTCTATCGGATCCTCCATCGGCTTCTCCTCGTCCTCATCCTCGGCTCTAGCCTCTATCGGATCCTCCTCAAATACGGACTCGATGGCTACCAACCTCTCCTGGAGCTCCCAGTGCGAAAGATATCCCGTCAACAGGTCCGCGTAGAGAATCTGAGTGTCTGTGACGAATCCCATCTCATGCGGGTCCAGTGGCTCAAGACGGCACGTCCCAACTGGAACCTGATGCTCTGGATCGTCCTCGGCAGACCTCTGAACTCCGGCGGGGCGAGATCCTCCAGCCTCGCACTGGTCCTAGCGACTAACTCCGGGAACAGCGGGAAAAGTAGGTGAGGGTACACAGTATGGAGATGGAGTATAGTACGGAGATGGTGGCCTGTCAACTGAACTAGGCGATCGTACAACCAAATGGGCTGGAGCTAGCACTGACTCGTCACGGTATGACCCAAATTCGAGCGGCTCAATTGCAAAAGCTCGGGCCAAATCAAATGGCCTCTCGTGCGGCCCAATCGGGGAAACTCCCCAAGCCAAAAACTGGTGGCTCACCACGGCCACGAAACCAGTAAAATCTCCGTAGAGATCAAAGGCATGCCCCACTCGGTAGATGTAATGGGGGGCCATAGCTCCTGCCCATCTCTGCCACTCGTCCGGCAACAAACTGACTAGGCGCATGATGCCATCCAGACCAGTAACCCCTGCTCGAAGGCTGGCCTCTAGCCACAGTCTATGGTAATGCGCCAGAAACTCTGCCAACGTGTCTCTGTGGCAGATGCCGTACGTCTCGTACTCATACCTGACCTGTGCTGGGGTCGATCTCATAGTCGTCTGCTTTCGTGCAGTACGAATAATCCTAGCCATCCTATAAGGAAAACTTAAAGGTGACTCGAAGAACTAACTCAGCTCAACTTAGGAAACATAAACAAGCACATCATAACTCAAACAAACAAGTACTTAAACGCAAAGCTAATTCTCTCAAGCTTTAACTCTAAGTTCTCATTCCATCCTTCTACTTAGTAGAAAATCTCTCTAAATAATGATATTAGATTCATCCATCTAAATCATCGTGACTCATCACAACTACTCAAGCAGTTCTCATCACAAAACATCTGAAATACATCACATCATAACTAATCATATAACCTCAACATCATGCTCAACGTATAACCTCAACATCATGCTCAAAGTGTAACATCATAACTCAACGTATAACCTCAACATCATGCTCAAAGTATAACATCATAACTCATCATATAGCCTCAACATCATGCTCTTCAAAATTTAATAACAATTAAACTTTGAAATTTTACATACCTCGTTGAGCTTGGTGTAATGGTGCGCTGAGCTCACGGTTGTTAATAACTATTAGCCTAGTGACTCATTCTAGAATAAACTCAAGACTTCTAATTCAGAGCTTTAACCTGCATGCCAAAGCTCTGATACCACTCTGTCGCAGCCCGCCCTAACTAGGGATAGTTAGGCTGAGTGATCCACGACTAGGGATGGGGTTAAAGAAGAAGGGGAAGAAAGGGGCGTCATTTAAAACCGTGAAGCTTACTCATTTTAATTAAACTCGTCGTTATTACTCATTAATGCTTAATAAAATAGTTTAATGAAAGACAACGTAAAACTCAATTAAAGCAGTAAAGAAAGAAGACATAAAACTTAATAAGACATTAATCAAGTTATTACATCAACAGGAATCATCCTCTCAAACTTAAAGTACGACATGACATAATATGGTACCAAAAGTACTCTGCAGCGGAAATGTAGCTAGACATATGTATGAGGACATATTCTAGACAGGTTACATATTTATTAACAACCCTGTAACTCCGCTCAATGCAGCACCATCATCACACCGGCTCAACCTGCACATTTTTGAAAAACATATGCAGGGCTGAGTAGAAAAGCACTCAGTGAACACATGCCAAACATCTCATCTCATCTCATCTCATGCTTTATAAAGCTATAAATATTGTCATTGTCATACTTTAAACAAAGCATAAGGGATTTATCTAAAGCCTTATGTTTGCAAACTCATTTTCGTTTCTCAAAGTTGGCTGGCCAATCTATGTTCTCAAGTAAGTACCATATATGTTAACTTATGTACTGAGAGGGAGGCCTCCCTCTGCAGCACTGCGATCGGCCAACCTGAAAGCTGACTCACGATCACTGTGTACACTAATTCTACCTCGCGTAGAACCGATATCATTTCTCATACAGATAGATAACATACTAAAATCTCAAATATTTGGCAATGCAATAACTTCAAAATAGGTTTACAGTTCATCATACATCAATAATTTAAACACGTAAACATCTTGAAAATAGTTTCTCAGTTCATCATTCATCAATAATTTAAACGCGTAAACATCTTGATTTTAGCGTAGAAAAGCCCACCTCGTTGCGTCTCTGCAAACATGTAACGTCACTCTCTTTCTCTCAAGTCGTCACTTCTCAAACAGACCTTCATCGTTATGAAGAATCGATGAGAAGAAGGGTCATCATAACAGAAAACTCACATAGGGAAAATAAAACTTAACACTTAAACACTTAACTCCTCTGCCCTACAGAGCTGAAACTCCCTCTGCAGAGCTGAAACTCTATCTGCAGAGCTGACTCTCAATCTGCAGAGCTAACTCGGCAGAGCTGAAGCTCTTCCTGCAGAGCTGACTCGGCAGAGCTGAAACTCACTCTGCAGAGCTGACTTTGCAAGGCTAAAACTCTCTCTGCAGAGCTAACTCGGCAGAGCTTAAACTCACTCTGCAGAGGTGACTCTGCAGAGCTGAAACTCTCTCTGCAGAGCTAACTAGGCAGAGCTGAAACTCTCTCTGCAGAGCTGACTCTGCAGAGCTAACTCGGCAGAGCTGAAACTCACTCTGCAGAACTGAAACTCTCTCTGCAGAGCTAACTCGGCAGAGCTGAAACTCTCTCTGCAGAGCTGACTCGGCAGAGCTGAAACTCTCTCTGCAAAGCTGACTCGGCAGAGCTGAAACTGCAGAGCTGACCACTCGCAGAGCTGAACTGCAGAGCTAACTCAACCCGACAGAGCTGAACTTCATCAGTCAGAGCTTAACTCAACAGCACTACAACTGCCAGAGCTGACTCGCCCGGCAGAGCTGAAATCCACACGTCAGAGCTGACCAACCCGGTAGAGCTGAACTGCAGAGCTGACCACCCGTCAGAGCTGGATTTCACGCTGCCAGAGCTGACTATGCTCGGCAGAGCTGGAATTCACGCAGCAAACTCACCAAGTTCAAACTCACGCATGCTCTGCAAACTCATGCAAACATCCTACACATTTCCTACCATTTCTCCAAACATCAAACTAACTCTAACATGCTCAACTCTAACTTAGAACGCAAAACTCAAGAAAAAACTTAGCATGCATTTCTAAGTTCACGCAATGTACAGCCATCTCTACAACCTACAACTTAACATGCTTGGTAAATACTCCCTCCGTCCCAGCTTTTTGTATCCACTTTTAGTAGTAAATACTACTAAAAGTGGATACAAAAAACTGGGACAGATGGAGTGCAATATTAACAAAGAACAAACCTAGCATGCTCCTAAAACACAATCACAAGTTACAACGATTAACAAAAATCGAAGAACGAGTGACGACGATGAAGAACACGGACGGCTGCCCTCGTGGATTCCATGGCTAGGGTCCGAACCTGATGCAGCCCAAACAGAGCCAAGCTCGCACCAAAGCAGAGCTGAATCCAGCGCCAGACCAGAGCCAAGGATGCCAGAGGAATCGTCCCGAGCAGAGGAATCGTCCCGCCAGAGGAATCGTCCCGAGCAGAGGAATTGTCCCGACAGAGGAATCGTCCCGAGCAGAGAAATCGTCCCGCCAGAGGAATCGTCCCGAGCAGAGGAATCGTACCGCCAGAAGAATCGTCCCGAGCAGCGAAATCAAAATGCCAGAGCAGCGAAGTCAAAATTCCAGAGAAATCAAATTGCCAGAGCAGAGCGGAATTCCCAGAGTAGAGGAGCGGACGTGCAAAGCAGAGCGTACAGAGCTGGATTTCTCGCTAGGGTTATTTTAGCTTGCTGAGCAAATTTATTTGTTTCCTTTGTTTTCGTTATTTCCTTTTTTAAATTAGGGTTTTATTTTGCCTATATATATGGCTGCTGTATGGAGAGCTTTTAACATATATTTTACCAATCAAATTCGTGAGATTATTCTCCCTTGAGGACTTCGAGTTCTTCCTGAATTTTGCCCAAGCAAATTCAACTTATCGGCGTATCGGCGAGTTCATCATCTCTCGTCGTGTGTCAATCAACGTCTCCGAGTTGCTGTACCGATCACATCGTTGGGGTCTAGAGATCCGTTCTCTAGGAAACTACGTAGATTAGGTCAGGGGTTTTGGGACAAACTTCCACCCTTTATCTTTACTTTATTTCTCGTTTCAAGTCTTCCGTGCGTGTTTCACATCAGAACCATCCTTAACTCATTCATTAAACATGCTCGACATTTACCCAAGAACAACATACTAAAAACTCACGACGATCCGACGTCGTTTCAAAATAAAGTCGAGAATCGACGTTTTTCGACGTCAAGTAAAAACAAAAATCAAACCATCAAAACGTAGGTAGAGATGTTACCTACGTAAAAATGTGCTCGAAAAGGTTCTCGGCGCTCGTCTCGGTGCTCAAAACGGAGCTCAAAAGCTCGAAGAAAGCTTTAATGGAGGTAGTGTGTGTTCTTGGTGTTGTGTGTGTGTTTTGCTTGAGAAAGGTGGGCTGTGGGCTGACCCACAGCCACCTATTTATAGGGGGAGCTTTGGGCGGTTGGGGGGTGGTTGATGGTAGGGTAGCCCTAGATATTTAGGATATTAATCCCACTTAGTCGTTAAATATCTCGTTTTAACGATTAAATACCCGTACTCTTCGTTACTCGCCCTCTCGACTCCCACTCACTTTCATAACACTCGTAATTCTATATAAATATAGAAAACGTAAGCTCGTTCTCGAAATTCTGATAAACGAGCTCAGTTCGTTTATCGAGAAATTCTGATTTACTATTCACTCGTCGTCCAAAAATAAAAACTTTCGTCATTGGACTCGTATCGAAAAACTAAGAATATTTCTCGACGACGTGCACGTAAGATTTTTGAAAGTAGACAAAAAGACGAAATAGTAGTATTTTACTATTCATCATCAAAAAGTCAAAATTTCCAAAAATGTCTTAACGGACTCAGATCTCACTTTCGAGTTCACCGTTCTCATTCAAATAATTATCTCGAATTATTTGAAAACTCAAACTCAAAAACGGATATAAAATCCCACATCATTCTCACATCATCAAACGAACATCTCAACATTAAAAAGAATAACAAGAAAACATCATATAACTCATCATCTCTTTACAAAGTAAAACAAACAAGGGATCTAAACCCTAATCACTCAAACTCGAGCAATTAAACACGTCATCAAAAGCTCGGGTATTACAAATGAAATCACAATCTCTAAATCCTATTGCTCATTCTTCTTCTTCTATGTCTACTGCTGATTATGCCGGTTGTTTGGATGACCGAAGATCCACTGGCGGCCATTGTGTGTATTATGGCGATAATCTTGTTACTTGGAGCTCAAAAAAGCAACATGTCGTCTCCCGAAGCAGTACGGAGTCAGAATACAGATCATTAGCCAATGCTGCTTCAGAAATTACTTGGCTTCATGCTCTTTGTCAAGAGCTTGGTCTTCTAGTTTCACCACCACACAAGTTATGGTGCGACAATTCAAGTGCAGTAGCTCTATCATCTAATCCTGTGTTTCACGCTCGAACGAAACATGTTGAGATAGATGTGCATTTTGTTCGAGAAAAGGTGCAAGCTCACTTTCTGGATGTTGGTCATGTCCCTGCAAATGATCAAATTGCAGACATTTTTACAAAGCCCCTTGCTGAGCCAAGGTTCATTTTCTTAAGGGATAAACTTCTACTTCATGCTCGTGAAAATGGTTGAGGGAGAACGTTTTTTGGTGTATGTTAAGTTTATTCATTAGTTAGTCTGTTAACAGAAGTTAGTTACTGCTGAGTCAGCTCTAGGTAGTTAGTTGAATAGTCAAATTAGTTAGCTACTACTAGAAGCTTCTTTCTCCTTGTATACAAGCGTTGATCCGCTGCTTTTGTAATTTAGTTTTGAAATCAATGAAATCACAATCTCTAAATCCTACTGCTCATTCTTCTTCTTCTATGTCTACTGCTGCTTCACTCTACATCTAACAATATGTGTATGATCTTCAGGCTTTGCCTATCCAGGTAGGCTTACTTTTCAAATGTATAAAGTATGATTGAGTTATTAAGCTCTATATGTTTCAATGAAATGCAAATTGTTTATCCAATAATATGTTTATGTGCATTCTGCTCTGTTTAATGCTCGCAATTCATGGATCGATCGAGGTTCTCTTATGGCCTAACACGTTATTTGAGAATTGTGTACACTTGTTAGTTGTTTCGGTGGGTTGATCTTCATCGGGCACTAATTCATGTAAGAGGCGTTATAAGAGTGTTTGGCTGGATGTGCTCCGGAGCATGTATCATGTAAGGCCTGCCTGGGTAGCGTCCCGATGTCAAATTCAACTTGTCTGAGTTACGTTCTCAATGCAAGTGTCATGGGACAAATGGATTCGTCGGTGGCTAAAAAGTTCGGGATCACAGCGAGTAACAGAATGGGAGTGTGACATGTGTGCACAAATAAAATAAATTATTTTAACATGCTTAGAAGTTATTTCAATTTAAAACCTTCTAAGTTATGTCAATTATGATTGGATAAACTGTCTTTATGAAAATACGAAATGTTTCATAAAATATTTGTCCACTGAGTACATTAGTACTTAGCCCATAAATACTTTCAAAAGTTTTCAGGTTGGCTGGTCGGTGCTGACGAGACTAGTTGAGGCTAGGGCTCAACTTCTTATTTAGACTTCCGCTGTAGCAATAACTTTTATTTGTCTTTTATTATCTCAACTTAAGACTTTCATGTTATATTTAAAATGACATCTCTGATTGAGTTTAAACACTTAACTCTTAGTTTTATGCTAATGAATACTGGTTATCAAAAGTATGAAACAAAACTTGTGATCCAAAACAACCTAGCCCGATTTGTTATCTTATTATTCGGATTTCAACAAGAATTTTCCCTTGTGTTAATTCTATGATTTAGTTGCACCTCAATTGTATTTATTCTTTCAAGAATTGAGGTGTGACAAAACATGAAGAATGCAAGAGAAAATTCTATGAGATTTCATGTTTATCTCTAATTTAAACCGCATTGTGATTGTATTAAATGAATTTATAAATGGGTAATTTTATACATAGCCCTCATTTTACTCATCATAACCCCTTATTTAAAATAATAATAAAAATAGTTATAAATTTACTATTTTATCCTCAATTACATAGCCCTCTAAATTAGGAAAAATTAATTTCATAATCAAATTAGAATTTTCAAGCTTTGTTATAGCCCCCCAGAACCCCCACCCACGCAACTCAAAACCAATTCTTCATCTTTATCTCATTTCTCCTTCGCTCGTCTCCAGGTTACATGCCATCTACTTTTCTTTTTTTGTTGCATGATCTCCTTTGTATATTAATTTGCTTATTTTCAAGTGGGTTTCTGTTTATAAGAAATTGAGTGTAAAATGATTCCTTCTTGACATTTTTCTTCAGAAGGTTGGAACCTGCAACAAGATTCCATCTTTTCAAGAAACGTTTATCCTTTCAAAATTAAACAGAAAATTTTGAAAATTTGGTTTAAGGGAATACTTAATTCACTCTTGGGGAGATACCCAAAATCATTGTTGGCAGAAACGGTCTTATTTTCCCAGTGCAAAACAGAGCAGACAATTTTCCGGTGCAAAAGAGAGACCTACTTCGCTCTCCTCTTATTTGCTCCGCAGTTGTGGTTTGTGTTCTTCCCCTTGTTCTTGAAAGTCATTAGAGAAGTCGAGCAGTTCACTAACAAATAAGTCATCGCCGGTGACGGCGTGAGAGCCGCCATTAAGTACCACCAGGAAGTCATCGTTGCAGTTATACAAAAAAATCCCTTTACATGAAATCATATAGCCAAAAAGGAAAAAGAGATGGCAATGGAGATAAGGTGAAGGAGGCGAGATGAAGACATGAATTAAATTTGATTTGGAGTCATCTCGAAGAAAAATTTGATTTGAAATTTAATTTCATATATTAAGATAATTATTTTTAATTTGAAGTTATAAATTATAGGATAAAATAGTAAATTTATAATTATTTTTTATTATTTTTTTAAATAAAGGCTATAGTAAGTAAAATGGGGGCTATGAATATAATCACCCTTTATAAATTTATAATTAGTTGTCCCCTAAAAGAATCTAGGTTCACCAGTGCATCCATGGCTTGAATATCTTAGCAAAAGCAGTGCAAATACATTTCTGCAACACGAGAGGAAGTTTGCAAGTTTCCATTGATTTAAGATGTTTTGAATAATGGAGAGCGATATGCATAACTACATTCAAAAGCAGTATATATATTTCCTCGAGAAGATGCTAAAAGACAGTTATGACTACTGAAAAATTGCACAAGTAACGCACATATACATGAAAGCAAAGAAGCTTATTTATTTTCAGTAATAGCTTCTACCTCCTTTGCCCGTAAATGATGGCATATAGCTCTGTAGCTGTCCATGTTACCTCTGCTAGGTCATCTAAACAAGGCCCGATCTCATCCGCGATCTTCATCAGCAATATCCGGCATTCTGCAAATACAAAACTTTCTCAAGTAGATACCCAAAATTATGTCTTATTCTTAAATTATTGTCCGAATTTTTATTTCCTCGTAGGCCGAATTTATAAATATAGCAAGTATTTGTCTCCGCTATTTTTCAGCCAACAAAAGCTAATTTGGCAACACTACAGTGCCATTCTTTTCAACGAATACACCAGCTTCATTCACATTCAGTCCTTCAATGCCAAATCAGCTTTCGCCTATACATACAAGATTCAGTTGGCTGAAAATTTTGACTCGAACTATTAAATGAACAACATAAATAAGTAGATGCTATATTTATAAATTCGAAGTAAAAAGTCACCATATGGTTAAAGTTGAGGCTATAATTTAAGAATAACTCAATATATACATCTACCAAACATCGATATTAACAAGAAAAAGACTGACCTGGAATTGTACTGAAATTAAGTAGAGAAAGAGAAGCGAGAATCCTCTGCTCCACTAGCACCCCATATTCCAGGTACTGCTTGAGTGGAGATATTAGAGCAGAGAAGGCGGAAAGCTGATATTTCGTGTCGTGTAATGAAGCGAGCGAGAAGCTCAACCATGCCACTGTTGTCAGACACACCCTCACCAAACCCGACTTCCCTAAGCTCAGGCACTTGGAAACAGCCTCCAAGAACGACTTCTTCCCATCCCCGAGCAGTGAAGCTGACAAACTTTTTAACCATTTCTCCCTCGCAGCTTCTTCTTCATCATCTTCGCTCACAGAATCAACCTTCAGAAACATTGATTTTGTTAGTGGATTGTCTACATTCCTACATCAATATCATTAACAAATTATGCTGAAAAATTCAGACAATATATTATTTGATTGGACATAAAATTTATAGTAGAAGCTGGCATACCGTTGTTACCCCATCAACTGTTGTATGATCGTCAGCAACATCCCAATCCGGACCATTGAGAAAACCAGCTAGTTTTAGGATCCAATCCTCCGTCATAAGTTTCCCGGATGAGGAGAAGAAGCCTCCAAGGATAAGGAGAGCTCTACAACACTTCTTCTGAATTTTTTCATCGTCTGTTAAGCTTCTTATCAGAGCCGTGGAGAGGGCATCAACAGCCTTCTGTCGATATATGTTGCTGGTATGTATTCCTGACTGTGCAAGCCCAATGCAAGGCCGTCTAGTTACAATTGTTCTTCAAAAATAAAAAATTTCTAATGCTAGCAAACAGAGGCAAACTTGTAAATGAAGGTAACCCAAAGTAGAATTTACCAGTTTTAAACAAACATCAGCTTTTTTCAGGTTTCAATGCTCTAAGCCTCTGATTTCCTTATGATACCGCACTGCATTATTTGCTTTTAGTTTTGCGTAATTATGAGCTATATGTCGTACACAAAAACAAGTTCTACACTTTTATCTCAACAATCTTCGTCGCGTTTGGGAAATCATGAAGAAGGTTTAAGTGTTCGTAACAAGAATCTGCTTATAAATGGTACAGTTCTAATAATCCATGTAGATCTAAAAGATGCCGATCTACTAACCCTTAGAGCATTACATCTTATATGAACATATCTTGACAAAACCATCACAATACCCATGTTTTATCCAAGATATGATACAAATTACTACAGATCCAGATCAAAGCTCTGATCATGTTCATGCTCAATCAACAGAGCCCGCCACATCACACAGCATTTAATAATCTTTCTATTTAGCCTCTCAATATATACATAACAGAAGATAAAGAGATTCAAACCTCTAAAACTCTACACAAATCAGAAATCAAATGGAACACAAACATTTTCCTACATATCTTTTATTATCTCTTACTCCAGAACATTTGTCAGCCAATCAATTCTTTTACTTCCACATCATTTGATACAGATCATTATTTAGTTATAGTTATATATTGTTTCTTTACTTTATTTAATTATTTAGGCTTAAGTTATTTAGGGCTAGAGTAAAGTAATGGGTCACGCTTTTGTGTGGGCTCCAAGATATTTCTTGGGCCTCAAGTTTCTGTAGGTCTTTAAATAGTTATTAGTGAGTTAGGCTTAGGATTATCGTTGCAGTATTATTCTGGACAGCTTCTGCTGTAGGCCTCGCAAGAGGTGTTCAGGACAGCGTTCTCCTGTAGGCCTCGCAAGAGGAGGGTTACTCTCTGTTTTTCCTTGTTCAATATTTATTTCAATTTATTTCTTTCAGTTCTCTTGTTATCTACTTATTTCAATCCCTTCACTCTATCATCATTTCAAATATGTGAGTCAAATTGATCTTGTAATGTCAAATTCCGCAGATTTTTGTCATCCTCCCTAATGTTTTGTACAGATCTCAAAGGTGCATAGTTCTAGTATTTTGCTCCACTTACATATACATGAATAAGCATTTAATCTTTGTCTGCTAACTTAAGCTATGCTGTCTTTTTAGCCCAGATTCCAGATCTACCCATAAATCATAATTTATACATAATGTGCAGGTAGAAAAGTTAGTATTCATTGGGTTTGAAAAAATAAGCAGGTAAAACGCCCATTACTACACGATGAAATTACAGACACAGATCATACAGAAACAGAAAGTGAGGATACAATACTACTGGACACACAAGGTTCTTCTAAGGGTGTGTTCTGTTTGATGGAAAAGGTCGGAAAACATGTACTTTCACAATTTTTTTCACTATTTTCACACGTTTTATAGGGTGGATAATTTTTCTTGGGCAGGATGGAAAGCTTTTCCAGCAGCCCCTTTTCCCTCTTTTTCGCTACAATTCATGATTATAATATCATGGGATATTGATGTGATAAATTGATAATAGTTCACATGTTTAAGATAGGATAAACTTTTTGACTCCCAAGAGAACATGAGATAAAAAAACGTGATGACCACTAAAATGTGATAAATAAATAAAATAAAAAAATCCATATTTTCTTCTCCCTCCTTTTGTTTTGATAAATTTGCAACCAAATAGAACAGTTAAATTGAATAGAAGATCTCAACATGCATCAATTTATTCTTAATATACCTATCAATTACAATACCTACCAGCAGATCGAGATGCAGAATCAGAATAGCGACTAACGGTGTCTGTTCCAGAGGGCATGTCTGAAGATACATGTTCAAATGGTCCATTGCATTTAGTAACTCTTCATCACCTAGGCCTTCCAAAAAGCATTTTGCTCTGCTCCTCCTGATATTCAATAATCAAAGATAGCAAAGATGCACAAACAAAATGAGTTAAGGCAAGTTCTCAGATTAAATGCAATAAATGGAATGAACAAAGGCCTCTGCTTCCAGTTATCAACTAATACATCTGAATTAGTGATACACTAAAAATTTAATCACTAAAATGGTAAAAGAAATAGCTATAGCTAGAAGGTTATCAATTACAACTGCATGACTTAAAACCAGCATCGGAGAATATGGCAGATATGTTTCCCCCCTTCATCCAAACATGGAAATTATTAGCACACTATTATCTAGTTATACTCGTATCTACAAAATAACTCCATGTTAATAAGCATAGTTGTCGAAGTAGAGAGCTGAGTACCTGTTAAAACAAACTAGTTTGGCCAGAAGTAACACAGCATTTTTTCTAGATTCTAGCTCTTCACTCTGAAGCACTTCCAGCAAGTTCGATTTGTTTATGTTTCTAGCAATCCAATTCCTGCAGTCTGCATCAGCGTCAATGCAAGAGCACAGCAGTGCTAAGATAAACATTTTCTCCTCAGCATCGGAAGTGTCAAATCTTATTGACAGAAGCTGCAGGCCGCCCAGAGATATAACTCGTCTAGTATGTATTATTCTCTCCTCCTTACTCATAACTTGGAGCAGTTCCCCTAAGATGCAAATGACCGTGTTATAGTCTACTTCTATAACTCCATCGGAACCCGATGTTACTTGCGAGAGTAAAGCCAAGAGAGGTTCAATATGATCTGTCTTCCATTTATCAATAATACGCTTCAGAATGAGATTTGTAGGTGGGACAGCCTCATATTGTAATGTTTTTCCAGTGACGGGACACGTGAAGCATCCTTTAGTACTAAACCAGTCTGCTATAGCTTCATGCTCGAAAGTTTCACCAGTCTCGAGAGTCACCGGATTTTTAAAAAGAAGCCCCGTCAAGGGGCAAACAAAATCTTTTGGGATGCTACACCGAACAGGTTTTCCAGTGAAGTATTCATAGTTCTCCTGCAATTCTGCATGACAATAATTAGCTAAATAAAAGTTTCAGGGAGAAGAACGCCAAAAAGAGTCGATAATTGAGATTTTTTATTAGCAACCTCGAATAGAAAGTTCCAGTTTGTTTTCCTGCATGAAGAACAATAAAAAAAATCATGATATCATATCTGACTGATAACAGGTGTGTGTTTATCGTGTGGAAGTTCAGCAGCAGATATAGCATACCGATACTACATGGTCTGAAGCATCTTCAGGATGTGGTAAGAACCTTGGTGTAGAATGATGATCTGAATCTTCAGTTTGTTCCATCTCGATTACAAGATTGTTATCTTTTGCAGGAGGTAGTGCTTGAATCTTATATGATACGTGTAAATTTCCTCGACGATTTTCTTCTCCTGATGAATCCTCTGAATGCATTATCCATGCTACTTCAGGTATATTATTCTACATTAATATGAGAGATTCTTTTAGAACTTGCTATATCCTCTCAAAATACATAGGCAAACATAGTAATAAGTCATAGCCTGAACATATTCTGGCTTGACATAAGGAAAAGATGCAAACTACTAAGTACAAGGCTACATTATTTCCAAACCACGCACTTGAAAACATGAGATTTTTTTTTTTTTTAATAGGTTTACTAGTTAGGGATTTTTGCACAAAGTAATACTAGAACTAAATTAGAGGCACGATCAACAGCATTCTTAAAATTGTGAAATACTGAAATGGATTTTGAAGTCAAAATAATTCAAAGAAAAAAATTAAAATCGATGTTAAGTTAAATGTAGAATCAAAAGCATCGACTTTTGAAAAACCAGACATAAGTTGGAAGAGAATCTCTAATTCTATTGAAGAAAATTTGTATCCAGAAAATTATATCACTCATTCAAGTATATATTAGTAAAAAGAATCAGATTTCAAGATTCTGCAATTCTTTCTCTCTCTCTCTCTCTCTGCATTACCAAGAACAAGGCCCCAATGTTTTAGTGCATTGAATCCTTGATTCATACAAATTTTGAGATTTGATCACTTACAGTGGGAGATTCGGCTTCTTTATTTGCTTGTATGACCGAGTCATTAGTGCACAAAATTAGCTGTTTGTCTTCTGGAGCTGGACTATTGGAGTTTCTAGCAGCAGTGCTGTCAAAGTTTTCTTCTTCGTTAAAATCAGATTCGACTCGAGGCTTATCTGAAAGCTTAAACACTTCATTGTACAGTTCTTTACTGACCATTGGCTGAGGCGAGACGTGACTAGCAGGACTACTCGTATGGCCGAGCAAGCCTCCCCTTAGCATCAACTGAACAGAGAAAGAAGGAACTCTGATAACAGGGACTGCAGGTTCTCCGACCCCATCTATCATCCAATCTTTATAGTACATTGCAAATTGATAGGTTCCTGAATCCAGACTTTTGCTATAAGCTTTGTCCCGAAGCTTCGGATTCATCAAAACAGGGGAATCTGGCACCGCGTAAGTTTCCTTATCATACCATTCCTTCAAATGCAAGAGATGAGGAAGAAATACATGGTCCCACAAATCAGGCAGCAAGAGTGTCCGCGCCTGGAATGGGGAGTCGCAGAATACTTGAACAAGATGCTTTGCTGCAACCTTATCTTTTCTTTGCAGCATATATATTACACTGAGATAGAGATGAGCACAAGCTGACAGCCTTAGATTAGGAACTCCAGATGTGAATCCATCCCTGATATCACTCGAGTTTAATCCCGCGATCACACTAAGCTGTAGTGATGCCCTTTTCAATTCCTTCAAGTTTGCACTCTCCTCCTCTGCAGCTTTTTCAATGGTCTCTATAGCTTCTTCGAGATTTTCCACGACTTTGCTCTCAGTGCTCAGGCTCTCATCAACTCCGATCAAATTGAGGGAAGCAAAAGTACTATGATGAAGAGATGTCCTGAAATCCTCATCGTCAAGAAACCGCTTGGCATGCCCACTGAAGATGGAAATGATTGCTTTAACGGCGGCTTCATCAAGAGCAGGGGCAGCTTGAACCTCGTCAAGCTTGTTTTGTCTTATGCTTCTACTTTCATCAAATTTGTTGCCACTAATTTCAACAACTTTGTTTGATGATCTTCTTTCGGAGCTCTGAGGTCGTCTGACGCTTCTTGGATTAGTATCCCTGTAACTCCGGTGATCAGCATGAGGATAAGTATGCTTAAAGGAGTTGTTCTTATCTTTCTTGTTTTCCATCACTATACCATTCAAAGGAGCTGAATCATTCCCTTCATGTTTGATGTGACCATAAACTTTATTCGAGTATATGTCTTTATAAGACCTGTCAATTCCCTCCTCAACTATCCCATCACTCCGAATCACCTCGGTTATCTCTGTACTAGTGCTGAATCTCTTTGCATCCAGTAAATCTCCATGGCTTCTTCTTCCATCATTCATAACAATTCCTCTATCCCTGCTAAGATTGTCCCTTGGCTTCCTCACTGAAAAGCTGCCACTTGTTGAGAATTCTGCTTTAAAATCGGAACGAGGTATATCAGATCTCGTCCTCTCAGTTCTCCTCACAGCCAGCAGAGAACCAGATACATGCCTTTCCTGTTCCATGTAAAGAGGGCCACTTCTCCGTTCCAAAGCAAAGGAAGCTCTGGCCTTCATTTTGTCTTTCCTCCTCTTGAAACCTTCCTCAGCCAAAAGGTCTTCCAATGACATTGCCATTTTACTCTTTATCTTTTCACCTCACATTTACCTGTTTCAACAAATGCGACAAATGCAATCTTATTAGGGTCCCTTTACTTTGATGGAAAATGAGAGAAAACATACATTTTCACCATTTTCACATGTTTACTATGATAGAAAATTTTCTCCAAGCAAGGTGGAATATTTTCTCGGGCCGCTCCTTTCACTTATTTTCTCTCCAAACGTTGGATAATATATTATCTTTAGCTAGTGGTGCGAAAATATTTACCAATATTTTCCAATATTTTCATCTCTAGTAAACATCTATACTAATAGAAAAAGAGCCTAAGACATCCTAAGGCATAACTTGTGGATTGCCTATTTTACCCCTATTACATATTTTATTTTAAGGTTATTTTACATATTATATATTTATAAGAATATATTAATTCATTAGATATTACACTAAATCTATGTGATATATAAGTATAGCTATTGATAAGGCTTATAGATAAATATATTCATTCAACAAACTATCTAATAAAAGTAATGAGTTAATAGATTTTCTAAAATAATAAATTATCAAATAAGATAATATTAATTACACGTACAACGTACGTTTCTTTCAGCTAGTATAATAAAAAGGGAGGAAAATATAATATTTTCTCATCTTTTCTTATCCATCATTTTCCAATGAAAATTTTACAACCAAAGTAAACGCAAGATGGATATACATATAAAAACAATCCAAGATAATCTACCATTTATTTTGATGGATTGATTAATTTCAAACTTGTTTGACCATCTCATAGTTCGAATATTATCAGTCGATCCTATCATTCAGATCAAATATGTCTAGTAGAAGCTACCTGCTTGCAAAGTTGCATTCAACTTTTTACAGTTAGTCAAAAGGGGTTATTCAAATGGTAGTATTTGTTATTCACAAAATTACAGAATTTGAAACATCACATGCACCAACCAAATAAAGCTAATAACAAATGCTAATTGAAATTGCAGAACTGAAATTTGTGTTCAAGTTCAGATAGATGAATTCCGAAAAATATGGATTCATCAATTTCAGAAATTCGTATTTCGTCACAAACAAACAAGCACACACATATTTACAAACTGCAAGTACCTTCTATCAGTTTCTTGTTCGTCAAGATACATGCAAGTCGGTAAAAGCCAAGCTCTGTTTTGAGACTACTAGAAGAAGTGATCAACGTTGAAATTTGGATATAACATTGAAACCTTAAGAAATACAGCAGAAGGGGATAAAACAAGAAGACAAGAGTGGTCGAAATAAAGGTGGAACAAATTAATGGAAGCCATTGATTAATACTTGACATTAAACAAAGGGAAGGAAATTAAATATTAAATTAAAAACAAAGTAATGGGGAAAGGACAATGATAGATGAAGAAGATGCTAAGCGGAGAAGTGACAAATGTGAGAAGCTGAGGAGATTACAAACATAATAACGTTGTGCACTCAAAAGACTCTTCCATACTGCAGGCCATAAATAATCTGCCGCCCTCTTTCCATCTTGACAAAAACGTTCTTTTTTAATTTAGTCTCTTTCAGTCGACAGCCGTTTGCTTTGCATGAATTGATAAAATGTATGATTGACTATTTTAAGTAGAGTTTCTCCAATCTGATCCTTTTAATGAAATAAGAATCAAGCAAAATTGATTTAAATGATAAAAATAATCAATAATCTTGTGATATCCTAAAGTTTCAATCCAAAAAAGTAAACAAGAAATTAATTTACTATTTTTATCTATCAAACTAATCCTTCAAAGTAATACTCGTAAGAGGATAGCTTAAGTTGTTTGGCTAAGCTTATTTTAAAGAGTATATAAATTTTTGGACCTTATAAGATATTTTAAAAGCTTTTTAAGATAATTGCATATAATATTATGAACTTTGCTCGAAATTCAATTTTCCCACGATCTTTAAAAATTTCATTTTTATCAAATACTTTAACATTTATTCAATTTCCCCACGAATTTTTTTTACCCTCAAATCGGAATTGACGTGGCACTGATGTGGCTCGCCGACACACACCATTCCGATAAATTAAACGATGCGTTTCAGTTTAAAAATTAAAACCCTCGTTTCAGCAATCAGCGCCACCCATGGGCGAAGCACCGGCGCCAACAATCGACGCCAACACTCGGCGTATTCGTTTGGAAGACTGGAAGCACGAAGCAATCAGCGTCACTGGTTTGGAAGACCTCGACACGAAAACTTCCACACTGGTTTGGAGAGGAACCCTTCGACAGATGTGGTGGAAAGGAAAGCAATCATTTTTTTCTAACGCCAAAAACAATCTTTGATTTCCTTTTGCTGGATAAAAATGAGAAATTAAAAGAAATTAGGTCTTTTTTATTATCATTTAATATTATATGTGTAATTGAAAATTCATATATATTCCACGTCAATGTCACGTGTAAAATTAAATCCAAGTCACTGCTATGTCATTTTTCCAGTCATCGGAAAAAAAAATCGTGGGGAAATTGAACAAATGTCAAAGTATTTGATAAAAAATGAAATTTTTAAAGATCGTGGGGAAAATGAATTTCGAGCAAAGTTCGTGATATTATATGCAGTTAACCCTATATATATATTTAAAATTTATAAATTGTTAAACTATTTGGATAATTGAACTTATAAGTTGGAGAGAGAATTTTTAATTAGAGAAAGAAAATCGAAAAGAAATAAAATGAGAATGATATACGATGAAAATAAAAAATCATAGTTGAGTTATTTTTGTAAAATAGGTGTTCCTTAAACTTATTTTTTGGAAAGTTTATAAGCGCTTAGAGTTTATTTTTATAATTTATAAATTTTTAAGAACTTATTTTTCAAACACTTTTAAACACTTGGAATGAGCTTAAGTTGTTTAAGAGATTATAAGAGCATCAACAATTGGGGGCTCGTTACACATGGTAGAGAATCTTACATTTTTCAATGTGGGATTCAATACTCAACTTAATGTAGCTTCACTAATTATAGTGTACTACACAAAAATGTAGGATTCAATACTCAATTTAATGTAACTTCACTATTTATAATGTACTACATATTGTAAAAAATCCTACATTTCTCAATGTGGGATTCAATAATCAACTTAATGTTGCTTCAAAATAATCCTATATTTAATTCTAATTTTTCATTATAATTTTTAATTATTATTAATATTGTAATGCATTTTTATTTTTAAAATGAAAATTAAAATTTTAAGAGTCAAGGGTGGGATCTTCCATAATAGAGGGTGGGCTCTTAAATGGTGGGAACCATATTTAAGAGCCCACCTTAACTCCCCATTCTACATGCTCTAAGCTTAGTCAAACATCCTTTTAATTTATTATGAAATAATGTGCATACAAATTTTAAGAATATTAGTTAATATTGAGATTGAAGAATGACAAAATGTATACATGTCACATATGTATATGACGAACGAAAACTATAAAATTTGCACACTTTTTTAAGATAGAGAGGGTATTAATTTACTTGGTCAACAATTGTCCTAGGCTAATCCCAGACTCCCAGTCCTCGGACTATTATGTTTTAAATTTAAGATTTAATTTTAAGAGAAATTTCTATGTTTTAAATAAATTTTTAATTTCAACATAATTATTAAAATATTTAAACAAATAACTTAATATTTTAATTTGTAACAATATGAACGTGTTCAAATTCTTACTACCAAAATTAATATAGCACAAAAACATAGTTTTGCATAAAGAAATTTTTTATACAGAGAATCCATATATATCTACATATACATTAAGGGAGTGACTTGAAACGAGGGAGAACGGACCAAAACAAAAACAATGCGCAGTGCAGTGGCCTGCACCCGCCGGGAGGTGGTGCCCGCCGACTCTAAACTACGTAGGGAAGTGGCGCCGTGAGGCTGCGACCGCCGTGTCTTGATTTTGACAGTTTTGTGCGCAAATTTAAAGAGGCGGCCAGGGCTTGCTTTTGGCATCTTTCATTCTAGTTTTTTAGAGAATTCTCTACACTCTTCATCCTTCTTCTCTAGACCAAAACATCTAGATTAGATAGATAGATGATTCATGCTCTCAATTTGAGATTTATCGTATTAATCTATTTTGTTCTTGCTCTAGTTTAATATAGTATGATTTATAGCTTTTTTACAGATTTATTCTCTTGTCTTTCAGTGTGTACTTGTTAGATATTGTTTGCCTTTGATTCTCGTTCATTGTCTAGATAATCTAGTTCTTGTTTATTGGTTTTTCTCTATTGATTTATTTCTTTTCCGAACGCTAGCTTTAGAACCACTCTAATTTTATATGCTTTCTTTTACTGCTTTATTTTACCTATTGCCTAGTTAATTTTATATGTTTTCTTTCAATTACGCGTTAGTCAATCGGATGTGGAGTTACAGACACTATCTATGTTTAGAGTGTTTAGGTTTATTTTCTCGTTTTATGTGCGTAGCATGAACCAAACCCTTTTTAGCCTTCCTTGAGAATACGACTTAGGTTGACTTGCCACCCTAGGATGACCTCGTACTATCGCGGGCGACCTGAGGTGTTCGTTTGGTCGAAACAAATTTTGGCGCCGTTGCCGGGGAGGCTTTAGGCGATTGTTTGTGTTACTCTCTTTTTCATGTTTCTTTTTCTTTTTGTTTTGGTTACTTTTCCTCTCACAGGTGCGCTTGATCGTTTTTGTGTTTTTGTTTGGATAGCGATTACCACATCTTTGGGATGGTTTTTTGCCAGTGAGGCAATATTGATTTTGTTCCATGCCAGTGGGGTTGGATTGTTTGCCTGTGAGGCAATATTGATTGTGATTCATGCCAGTGAGGCTGGATTGTTTGCCTGCAAGGCAATGTTGAGAATGATTCCATGCATGTGAGGTTGGATTGCTTGCCGATGAGGCAACGGTGTTGTTTATGCTGTGCTGGTGAGGCAGGTTGTGAATGAGTATCACTTTCCACAATCTAATACACATTTGGATAAATCATTTTCCTTATTGTTTCCCACCACTGAGTACTCTTTTTGTGCTCACCACTGAGTTTGGAGTGGCGTGGCGGAATGGGTGTGGCGAAGTTTATTTTGTGCTTATTTCTGCCTTGAACGTTAGACTTTATAATTATTAAATTCCTTTGAATCGTTTTGAGCATAAACTTGTTTTTATCCCGTGAAGTCTTTTAGTAGTTGATTTAAATTTATTTGTGAATATTGAACTTGACGTAGAAGTATTTGGTCATTTAAGGTTTGGTAAATGATTTTCTGAAATGTTGAATTTTTCTGAAATTGAACCTATTTTTGCAAATTAGGTTTTCAATTGGTTAAAATAAAGTGGTATTCATGTTCATTTACTTTTATGTCAACTTGAGCTTATAAAGAAAAATATTATTTTTGTTAAATATAAAGGAAATAAAAAGAAAAAATATAGTTTACAAATAGAGTAAAATTTTGAAGTAGCCAAAATGAAGCATAAAACACAATTTATGGCCACACATTGAAAAAACATAAATTTTGGCCATTTTTATAGCTTTGGGACGTTTTTGCCCTTAATTGGGCGGACTGGGTAGGGTCAGGAGCGCGGGTCGCGTGCCGGGTAGGATCAGGCACGCGGGTCGGGTTAGGCACTTATGGCACTATTAGTGCCATAAGTGCCAACTTGGCACTTATGGCACTAATAGTGCCATAAGTGCCAACGAAATTTTTTTTTTACTCCCCCTGCCCTGTCTACCCCCCAGACCCCCGACCCCACCCACCCCACCCACCCCCAAGCCAAAAACTTTTACTTTATTATTTTATTTTATGGCACTTATGGCACTAATAGTGCCATAAGTGCCAACGAAATTTTTTTTTTACTCCCCCTGCCCTGTCTACCCCCCAGACCCCCGACCCCACCCACCCCCAAGCCAAAAAATTTTTCTTTATTATTTTATTTTATGGCACTTATGGCACTAATAGTTCCATAAGTGCCAACGAAAATCCAAAATAAAATAAAGTAAAATGGTCTTTTTAGCACTTATGGCACTAATAGTGCCATAAGTGCCAAACATGCAGAACAAATATAGAAACAACAGCATCATCTAAACCCTAAATGGAACATTTAAACCCTAAATGGATAATCTAAACCCTAAATGGAACATCTAAACCCTAAATGGATAATCTAAACCCTAAATGGAATATCTAAACCCTAGGGGAAGTGTTTAAAAAGTTCCTTTTGGCTTGGGGGTGGGTGGGGGGGTAGGGTCGGGGGTCAGGGGGTAGGCAGGGCAGTGGGAGTAAAAAAAAAAAAAATTATTGGCATGGGGTGGGTGGGGGGGTGGGTGGGGTTGGGGGTCTGGGGGGTAGACAAGGCAGGGGAAGTAAAAAAAAAATAAAAAATTTTGGCTTGGGGTGGGTGGTGGGGGGGTGGGTGGGGTCGGGGGTCTGGGGGGTAGACAAGGCAGGGGAAATAAAAAAAAAAATTTGGCTTGGGGGTGGGTGGTGGGGGGGGTGGGTGGGTGGGTGGGGGGTGGGTGGAGTCGGGGGTCTGGGGGGGTAGACAAGGCAGGGGAAGTAAAAAAAAAAAAAAAATTTGGCTTGGGGGTGGGTGGTGGTGGGGGGGTGGGTGGGGTCGGGGGTCTGGGGTCTGGGGGGTAGACAAGGCAGAGGAAGTAAATTTTTTTTTTTTTTTTTGGCTTGGGGTCGGGGGTCTGGGGGGTAGACAAGCAGGGGAAGTAAATTTTTTTTTTTTTTTTTTTGGCTTGGGGGGGTGGGGGGGGTCGGGGGTCTGGGGGGTAGACAAGGCATGGGTTAATCCCTAAATCTGGATCCGGGTCAAAGAAAGTTGTTGGATCTATTGGGTTAAAGGGTAAATTAGGTAGAGCACATAAAAGATGGCCAAATATTGATGTTTTAAATTTTGTGGACAAAATTTAAGTTTCAATCACCAATAGGGCCATCCGGCCCTATTGTTTCTTACAAATAAACCTTCAATTTTATCATAACTACAAAATTGTCATTCTATTTTAAAATTGATTTTCAATTGAAAGTTGCCAAAACACATATTAAGAAGGCAAGAAAACTTACATTTAAAATATTATTAATTATTTTATCCAAATATTAAACAAAAATATTGAATAGAGACAATGGAAAAAATATGAATAGTATACTCTTACATTTTGAAATTAAACACTTACTGGAAAACAAAGAAAAAAGTTAAATGAAATATTTATTAATATTGGAAGGGAGAATAAGACAACAACCATAATCTACACGGACAACATATTAACGTTAAAAAAAAAACATTACCTTTGAATGTAGTGGGAAATAAAAAATTTCAAGTAAATTTTACCTGCAATAAATGAAGTCTCCAAGTGGTAAATCATTAAATTCGCAGCTCGAGAGCATAACAACTTTTTTTCGTTATTTGATTCAAACAAAATTACAATACTTTCTTTTTCTGAATATTTATCTTTTACTTTCAATTTAATTACTATTAAGCATTTGAATCAAGTGAAAATTTGTCATCTCATCTTAATTTTTATCTATTTTAACAAGAATGAATACTTCTTCTATTTATTAAAGTTGAAAGTTAGCACTTTTTTGAATTAACATTAAAATAGCTTTGGCAAGATTCTTAAAAGTACAGATTTCCATAGTAATAGACCAACCAACCCACGCACTTCCCTCACAATAATCCAAAATTTTCAATTTACCTCTCATCCCTCTCTCTCTCGCTCTCTCTCTCTCTTACTTTGTTGCTGCTGAAAGCCACTGTCTCACCCACACTGCCTTTATCACCCTCATCCCATTCTCTCTCTCTCTTTAGGGTTGCTGCATTTCCTTCTCCAGCAGCACAGTACCGCTCTCCAACTCAATAGCCACAGCTGCAAGTAATGCACGCAGACAGGAATATCCAGCTACCATATTTTAGTTTTTGCTCTGTTCCTGCGCTTAATTCTGATAATTTACGAGCTTAGAACACCGACATTGCTGATGCAGCTCTGATCTACATTTGCCGAACAGAGAGGGGTATAATAGTTCATTTCTTGTAGGCTCGACTTCAGTAGTACTGTTAGTTTTTCTCTACAAACACTTCATTGTGCCTTCTGGCTTTCTTTCTTCATCTTTTTGTACTGTAAGATTTGAGAATGCTGAGTGAAGTTCTAGTCGGTGTAATGACTTCTAGAAAATCAGCTGAATCTATTCCAAGTAACAATAAAATATTTATGCATTATCTTAGAAAAAAGATATAATTCCTTCGATTTCTCGTCCTTTGTCAGTTTGCTTCTGATAAGACACGAATTATTCGAAACTGTTCACTTTTGGTCGCTGAAGATGCGGATGTGCATTGATATCGCATGCCTTACTAAGTAAACCATCTCGTTGTTGGTAATATGCATATCTGCTATCTCTTGTTATTGCTAATAACCTAGCGCATTTTGTTAAAATGCATATTTTGTTCCATGTTAATTTCGAGTTTGTTTGGATGAGGTTATTAATCGCAATGTCTTTCTATATAGGTTTTCTGTGTGCTTTTCTCGTGAAAGTTTGATTGTTCGGGGAGTTAAGTGAAGGATGTAATAAGTTCATTTATTTATTTTCTGGTACATCTCTGCATTTCCATGTTATTTCCTTGGTTTTGATTGTTACAATAAGGATATTTATTTACAATGTCTTACCATATGGCTTTTATGTACTTTCTTATGTAGTGAGATATTTGGCTGGGGAAGGGGTGTGCAAACTAAAATGGCATCAAGAGGTGGGCCCTCACAGCAGAACCCACAGCTGCAGCGGCGGATTACACGCACGCAGACGGTTGGGAATCTTGGAGAGTCTATTTTTGACAGTGAAGTAGTTCCTTCGTCTTTAGTGGAAATTGCCCCCATTCTACGTGTTGCCAATGAAGTCGAGCCCAGCAATCCTCGTGTTGCATATCTATGTAAGCTTGGAATTATGCATTTCATACATATATTTGTGGGTGGATGGTGTATGTGGTACATATCCATGTATTCAGTGTGATTTATGATATGTTACTTGGACTGCTTAATAACATTATTGATGCCAATAAGGGCCAGAGACAAAGCTGGTTTCTATTTGGCATTCTATTGAGCATTTTTCCTATTGTTCACCAAATAAAAGAAAAACAAATGTCCTATGTTGTTTATATTCTTGGAGTTTGTGCTAGTAGATCAACATTAACTTAAAACAGGTTTTGCATTTAGTTTTTACATCTATTGGATATTAGGAAAACTTTGGATCATTTTGTCTTTTATAAAAGGTTCAATAGTGTCTCAACAAATACATTGTTTGGAGTCTGCGGCAAAAACATGAGCCAATTTCAGCAGCTGCTTGTATTGAAGATTAAATCCATTCTGGCTTCCACAGGGACATCCCTTCTCTATATCCGCTTTCTTCTTATTTAATAGGAACTTACAAATAGACACACATTTTACAATTTTAATTTTCTTTACTCAAATAAAATCGTTGGAAGCTACTATAAATCCTCTGTGTATACTATCTGCTTGCATTTTAATTATAATTTGTTCAAAGGATCTACTAAAAGATTTGTCTTATATTCGTGAAATGCATTCAACCATGTGTGCTGGAATATCAGTTGTCCTTTTCCTATTTTACTTCCTTTTCCTGTTGCACCAATCCTAGTTGAAGTATTATAATTTTTTTATCAAATCAGTTATTATTTGCATAAGGCATCAATGCTTTAATAATGCAGGTAGGTTTTATGCTTTTGAGAAAGCTCATAGGTTGGATCCCACATCAAGTGGACGTGGTGTCCGTCAATTCAAAACGGCTCTTTTGCAACGCCTAGAAAGGGTAAGTATGAGAATAACTTCTATTTCATGATTGAGTGAACCGTTTGATGCACTATAAGCTTTATCAAGCTTGTCACATGTGCTTTTAAATAGAGTAATAATACCAATGTCTTATGCTATGAAAACTTTCTCTAGCTGCAAGTTCTAGAAGTGTCTGGTTGTAATCATTAAGCATCTTACCTTTTTAAGGCTTCCTCTATTTTTCTTATATGTAGTTATATTTTTGTAAGAACTTGAACTCATGTTAGGCATCTCCCATGATCTGCCACTTACTGCAGTAGAGAATGTACTCAATAGGAAGATACACAGTTTAGTTTCTTTGCTCACTTATTTCTAAAATAATAAAAGGAATCAGTATCACTATGGGATAGTTACACTGAGTATGGTGTTTCCTAGTGCCTGATGGAGACTTTTCTTTCTCTCGCTATTTGTAACCCAAAAACAGAAATGTCAACTATAAGAATCTCCCTTTCTTTCTTGTTGTTCAAATTATCTTCATTTTTTGTAATAATGTATTTTCATACTTGTCACTGGTCATGCATTACATTCTTGAATTGCAGAAAGAATTTCATACCACCTTATTTCTATATGCTTCTTCTTTAGGAAAATGATCCAACCTTGATGGGAAGAGTGAAAAAAAGTGACGCACGTGAAATGCAGAGCTTTTATCAGCATTATTACAAAAAGTATATTCAAGCTCTACAAAATGCTGCCGATAAAGCTGATCGGTAAGTTATTTTTTTAATTCATCATGTTCCTTCTTTGCTGGTGCAAATACTCCTAATAGATTTCTGTTTCTACCAATTAACTTCTGAATATGTTCAGTGCTCAGCTGACGAAAGCATACCAAACAGCTAATGTTCTGTTTGAAGTTTTGAAAGCAGTTAATCAGACACAGTCTGTGGAAGTCGATCGTGAGGTAAATTAAAATTGTTTTGATTGTTTGCATCTATGTACCTGACCTTTTTCTTATAAACATGCTTTCCTGTGCACTTTGGATTTTGCTTATCTTGTGGAATCTGATTCTGTTGACTGTTTTTATACAGATATTGGAAACTCATGATAAAGTTGCAGAGAAGACAGAAATTTATGTCCCTTATAACATTCTACCTCTAGATCCTGACAGCGCAAATCAGGCAATTATGAAATATCCAGAGGTCTATATTTAATTTTACTTGTCTCTGTTATTTACTGATTTCCAATTGCTTGTTTTCTTCTTTTCATTGTATCACTTTTATATTAATGTCTGACACAATACTCTACAGATTCAAGCCGCTGTACTAGCGCTACGGAATACTAGAGGTCTGCCTTGGCCAAAGGATTATAAGAAGAAAAAGGACGAAGATATCCTTGACTGGCTTCAAGCTATGTTTGGTTTCCAGGTGAAGCAGCATATCTTCTGCTAACATCTATGATCTGCCCCGCTTTAAAATAAAGATGCTGCGTCTATGCATCAGATGGCACAAAGATTGTTTTTTACATCCAATTGCTGTTGATTGTTGATTAAATTTTCAGAATGACAACATTGAATCCCATCGCTATTGACTGTTTGTTGATTTGCAGAAAGATAGCGTGGCTAATCAAAGGGAGCATTTGATTTTGCTACTTGCAAATGTTCATATACGGCAGTTTCCTAAGCCGGATCAACAACCCAAGGTTTACCTTCTGCAACTCTAATTATTTTACCTTGATAAGCTTTCTGGATTTCTTTCGTTTGGTCTAGCATGGATTCAATAGTTTTACAGGTGCAAAAACTTCTCCTACCTCCTCTTATGGAAGTTGCGGAGTGCATGATTTAGTTCTCTTAAGAGAAGCTTATATTCGTCCTGCTTATGTGTTTCACAACATCTTGTAGTTTCTTGGTGTAATCTGATTGGCAAACATATGTTTTCAGATATATTAAAATAGCTTGTTGCCGTTGTCATGTTTTAGATACCTCGCAACTAGGCAGAAAGGTTTTGCCCAGAGTACCTGGTAGAATTGCTGCAAATCTATAGTTCATTCATTTTTTGGCAAAATAATATCTCATGCCGACCTTGATGTTCAAATAAGTGAGCTAGTTCCCTGATCTCATTCAATATGTAGCCGTACAACTGAAGTCATGATTCTTGTAGGGCTTGACTGATACTATTATTATGCCTAGTCATCATAACTCATAAGTGACCACTACCCAACTGGCCCGAATGCTAAAACAAACAATTCAGAGGTAACATGAAAAGTTGACAATCTAAACAGAGCTATTATGGGACAGACTGACATAAAAGGATTTGGTTCAGGTTTCCTGCCTAATCACTTGCTTATAAGTTTGACTGTGTGGGGAGACCTGTTGTGCATTTCGTTGATGAATGTAAATGGAGGTTCTAGTACTTAAGAAATTAAACTATCTCAATTGAATCTACACTAAAGTCTAAACTTGCTTGATTTTGCTTCTTCTGATTTTTTTTATTAGAATCAGATTGATTTTATATTCTTGCGGCAAAGAAAATTGTTTTAATGATTTCTGTCTGTATTCAGTTGGATGACCGTGCTCTTGATGAAGTTATGAAGAAGCTTTTCAAGAACTATAAAAAGTGGTGCAAGTATTTGGATCGCAAAAGTAGCCTCTGGTAAGAATCAAATGCAAAAGATTGTCTTACATGGCTCCATGCAATGCTACTCTTTCTATCAACTTGGTCCAATTAAAGATTCATTTAGGCTTCTTGTCCTTGAATTTTCAACATCATGAGAATTATTAGGGCATATAGTATAGTTTGCCCATGAGTATTTGCTATAGAGTCTTAAGCAGAAATGAGTAGCTGTGTAAGTGATAATTCATACATGTTCAGGCATCTGTTATGAGAAAGTGTGATTAGAGCAGCCTGTCTTTATGAAAAATCAATTCTGAACACATGCAGATTCTGTTTTAAACATATAATCAACTTATTATCTTTAAATAAACAAGAGTCAGATTTGGTCATAGCATTCAGGTTATGCAACATTCGCTTTCTAGCAGGTTGGTTAAGACCAGTCATTTGAGCTTGTTTAGGTAGCTTCGTGGTGAAAAGGTGCTATGGCTTACCACTCTCTATCTCAAAATTTAGCTAGTTTCTTCTTTAGATATGTGTCACAATCTGATCATATAGTTATCAAAGAGTGCTGGTACCGACCTTGAAACTTCACGTTGTCTTATGATAAGTGGCCGACCAGGCTTGTCCTTGTTCTAAGGCAGAGTGCTGGTTCTCACTGCCAAGAGCTCATGCTAAGTTAATATGATCAAATTCCTAAGATCATGCAATCAACTACTAGCTAGAGCGCATGTAGACAATAAAGAATCATGCGCAAAAGTCGACCCCTAATCATGTGATTTCTAGGGGTTTCGATTTTTGACCTTTTGATTGTCTTCATATAATATGATTTCTATGAAGAGTTCCTTGAACTGATCACTACTCATGTGTAGACTTGATCAGAGGAAATTTCCAATCACGAATTTGTTTGATGTTGTCGTTTGAATCTTTCTTTCATGTTCAAACTCCACCAATAATCATGGAATTGATTCAACCTTGAAACCTTCTAGCTTATTCCCTTTCTCTTGCTTCAACGTTGGATGGACAACAACTAAGAAGCTTTTTACGAGAACACCAAGGGATGCACAACTTTGTCTCTCTTTAAGGGGAACAGAATTTCATCTCAAGTAAGGAGAGGGTGCCCTATAGGTTCTATTTATAGGATTTATGAGCTAAGTTAAGGAATCTTAGGAGGATTAGGCTTGAGCCTCCCAGCCTCCTAATGGACTTTAATTCATTTAAGTTGAGAGCTCAACTTAATTAAGTCCGTTAATTTTAATTAATTTCGTTGATGAATTAATATTGCACTACCCATCCTGATCTATATTACGAATATAACTCAATTTTAATATTATTTCCCATGATTAAGATATCGAATGTCCATTGATGAATTTAAGCTATTGACAACTTTAAATTAAATTCTTATCCAAGATTAATACCACTCGAATATTATTATTAATATCGAAAATCAATCCACCGACCAGGTTTGATATAATAATCCTTTTTGAATTCCTCAAGCGGACATCATCAACTCAGATTCTCCCTAAACACAATTTTATGCAATAATATTCAATCACTGTACAATCAATACTATTACCCAAGAGATCGAAAATATTGAATCAATTGATTCACACCCATGATAAATAAAATTAATACTAATAATTAATTATACACACTTAATAATATCCTTAAAAAATTAAGAAATACTCCCTCCATCCCTCAAATATCTTCCTTTCTTTGCATTTTGGTCCGTCCCCAAAACATCTTCCTAACCTATTTTTGGAAACAATGTCACTAACAATTACCCTTACAATCTTCACTTTTTGTGGGACCCATTTTCCACTCATCAAATACACAACTAACTTTTATTAAAACTCATGTCACCCTTCCTTAGGAAGATGTTTGAGAGACGGAGGGAGTAATATTTTTTTTCTAGATAGTAATTCCTCACAAAGTAGGAATTATCTCACTGGGATCTAGTTGAATGCAACATATGCACTAACATTATCTATTAGCCAAAACAAGCTAATTAGCAGCTCAATACAGTAGAACCCCATTTAATTAAGACTTGATAAATTAATAACCTCTCTAAGATAATAATTTTCTTCTGTCTCGATTTGGGCCCCAATATGTAAAATTAATAGTTTCGATAGATTAATAAGATAATAATTTTTCAGAAGGCCCTTATATAATTCTATGATGCCATCAACATCTTAAGTTAATAATCTATTAAAATTACAAAGATAACTAGGAAACTTACTAAAATACAAAATTTATTGTTGTTTGCTTTATATAGAAATTTAAGTCAAAATGAATTTCATCTCTAACATTTCGCATGACACTCAAAAGCTCCGGTGTAGTGTTCTCAAACTGCCGCAAAAAATTATGAAGGGTGTATGATTTTAAAAACCTTTTGTTTTGTTTATATAGTACTTCTTTCATCAATATGCATCATTAAACGTATGTTGTTCTAATACATTGAATAGCTGTTCAAGTTCCTAGTATTTAATAGTTAATACTCATGCATTTTTCTGTGTAATCAAATTCAAGTTTGTTGAAGTCCTATGTTATTAAACTTTAATTTGTTGAATATAAAATACCTCTTTCAATTAATAAATTATTAATTTATCGATTAACTAATACCTCTCTAAAATAGTAGTAATAAAATTTCACAGTCCTGACAGGTTCGTTCTACTGTATTACGACTTTAAACAATGGATCTAAGTTGTGAACTTCATACATAAACTCTATAAGCAATTGACATATGATAATGGACTGTTTGCATAAACCATAATACGAATAAATATGCAAAACAATGTAACAACTTTTATTCTCACAATTAAGAAAATGAAAGGTCCTAATACATAAGCAGCTTAAAGCATGCTTTCTAGTAAACAGCCTTAACATAGATTTCCTCATGCAATCAACAAAACTTTATTCATAGGAGTCGCTGGTTGCTGGCGGCTTTATGTACCCTCATCTAAGTCACCTTGTACAGTGACATTCTTAGCATCAAATTGCAGAATAATTCATCCAACTGTAACTGGCGAAGAAATCAATATGTATTCAATATCCATTCTTGCGAATGGCGTAAATATATCTTGACCAGCACTACGTAGAATGTGTGACTTGTGTCATAAGTGGAGACAGAATAAAACACCCATAATTAAAGACATAATTTTGTGGTTGTGATTCAGCATACTCAACTGGGTGTTAAGCATTAGAAGCAGCAGAGTAAAGTTTTTACCCTAGTGCATGTATTTCTAAACATTGAACAGAGTAACTAGCCTTATACATCTGCAGTCGTTAAGAATTAAATTATTAAACAAAATTCGACGAGTTTCAATTTTTAATCTGCAGCTTTAAGGAGAATTATATTATTGATGTGTAGCTTAGACATCCATAGAAGAAAAAATCAATTCAAGAACTAATTGTTTGTTCTATTGATCTGTTACTTGAAAATCTGTGAAAGCAAATATTGATTCAGTCACATATTGTGAGCTCTGCACAGGTTGTTTACTGATTATTTCCACTTGTTTTAATTGCAGGTTACCCACAATACAACAGGAAGTGCAACAGCGTAAATTGTTATATATGGGGCTCTATCTTCTAATATGGGGTGAAGCTGCCAATTTAAGATTCATGCCAGAGTGCCTCTGCTACATATATCATCATGTATGCTTTTGAGAAGCTTATTTCCTTTACATCTAATGGTATAGATTAAAGCTGGGATGAATAGTTTCTATAAACTATAACATGATACTGTATCATGACAACTCTGGGGGTACTTTTTGATGCTAACTTGGGGGTGAAACGAACTGCTAAAACAATTGCATACGTGAAATATCTTATTGTTTCTGTTTTGATTCTGTTAGTTTTAGTTAATGTTTCTGCTTTGGTTCTGTTAGTTGTAGTTATTGTTTCTTCTCTAGTTTTAGATCAACAAACAGAGAAACAACATATTAAATTGACGCACATATAAACTGATACCTTTGTTTGCTATAGAAGATTAAACATGGCTTTCTATTATCTTGTCAGTTTGGCAGAGTAAAATCTGCATTTTATCATAATATTTTCTACAATTCCATGAAATAATAATTTTGGCAGTTCTAACATGCATAATACATTAATACTTGGATATCACTCTTGTTATCTTTATTCTAGTAATTACACTGTATTCTCTTTTTGATGATTTTCTTTTCTTCTTCTTGATTGAAAAGCTATTTGTAGGTTTCTTTGGTTTTTTGGTTAATAATAATCTTTCTCACTACTTTTACATCTGTCCTCACTTAATTATAATTGGTACTATATGTGATCTTTCATTCTACATACGTAAATCATGATATGTGAATTAAATTCTTTTCTAATCTGGATATTATAACTCATATATATATATTCTCGCAGATGGCTTTTGAACTCTATGGGATGCTTGCTGGAAATGTTAGTCCAATGACTGGTGAAAATGTGAAACCAGCTTATGGAGGAGAGGAAGAGGCTTTCCTTCGTAAAGTAGTCACTCCAATTTATGAAGTCATTGCTAGGGTAAATCCCAAATTGAAAATTTCATTTACCATTTTATTTCATCATGTATAATGATAATTTTCTTCTTTTTTCATCCTAAATTAATATTTTTGTTTTTCAGGAAGCTGCGAGAAGCAAAATAGCAAAATCAAAACATTCACAGTGGAGAAACTATGATGATCTTAATGAATACTTTTGGTAATATGTTACTTGTTTATTTGATGAATGTGTTTGTCTTTCAACTATTTCACTTATTTTGTTAAAATTTTAGGTCTGTGGATTGTTTCCGATTAGGATGGCCCATGCGTGCTGATGCTGATTTTTTCTGTAAGCCAGTGGATCAACTTCGGGATGAAAAGAATGGGGTAAATCATGCATTGCCATTTTTATCTTATCCTAAGCTCTAGAGTATTTAACTTTATATATAGGTCATAGAGAATTTCATACACTTTAAATTGGCTTTGGCTCTTTCCAGAAAATGGTTGTATGGTTCCATATTTGCTGAAGTTTATTTCTGCTTATGTGTTCGATTTTACCTGTAAAATTGGAAGACTGAAGATGCCAACATGGATTGTGTGGGTTAGTATGATATCTAAAGCCTTGATAATTCTGCGCGGACACACATTGTTTTCTCAAATAGACAAGTCCACTTACACCTGATTGAGATTCTTTTGGTTCCCCTGTGTTGCTGCAAAGCTGCTGTTGATATGTATCTTTTTGTAGCATGTACCTGTCGATTTAAATAGTAATGACACTCTTCTCCATGCAAGTCTGGCCCTCCAGAGTTGTATTTTCTCTCTCTTGAATTGAGTCCTGGATCACCTTTCCGTGACCTTTAAATCCCCTAGGGAAATCAACCATATCTAATTGTATTAATTTTCATGGGCAAATGTGATGAGAAGGGATTCTTGTGATAGAGGAATGGAAATATTGAAGTTTGTAGAGGGGGGAGGGAAAATGCAAACACAGGGAGAGGGAGGAAGTGATCCACAATCAGTCAAAAGACTTGGCCAAAGAGTAGCAGGAGTAGCTGGAACTGGAACTAAACCAATTTTTTATAGTAAATATAACGTCAACTTGGGCTGTAAGCACCCTTAACATAACTGTTGAGCTGTTGAAACAGTTAACGTTTGTTAACCCTTTCATCTTAGTTAGAGTTTATGGTGTAACACAAAGTATCTCCCTCCCTTCTCGTAACTCTCTCTCTCTCTCTCTGTCCATGGAGAAACAAATTCAAAGACAATTTTTGTTTGCACCACTCCCTATATACACTATATGCATATATAAATAGTATGTGTTGTTCCTTATTGTGGTGTGTGTCACGCATACTTTTGTAGCACACTTTCAATAGATTCCCGAAGCATATTCTCCTTGTAACGTATCATTAATACAACTGAATGAAAGTTTCTCTTAACTAGGAAAGCAGGCCTACAAGAGATCGATGGGTGGGAAAAGTTGACTTTGTTGAGATCCGGTCTTATTTTCATATCTTTAGAAGCTTCAACAGAATGTGGAGTTTCTTCATATTATGCTTGCAGGTGTGCATCTTTGTGTAGTCATTACCCTTCTTAAGTTTCAATTGCTCTCGGATGCTGACATTGTTAACCACTGCCATTTGTCAAGGCTATGATAATCATTGCTTGGAATGGTTCTGGTCAGCCAAGTTCAGTTTTTGAGGCCAATGGTTTCAAGAAAGTACTGAGCATTTTTATAACCGCAGCAATTTTGAAACTTGGGCAAGGTACGTACATCTTCAATGTTGATGCATATAATTTTTTCTCTACTGTTGATAACTAAAAGGTTCTGGCAGGAATGAAACTGTGGCTCTAACACATTATGTTTGTTATTAAAATGAAGGTGTGTATGGAACTGATCTAAATAATTAATGGCATCAATGTATGTAGTCGCCAAAATAGGTTGATATGGAATGACTTTGGCATATTCTGGCATGACTCTGGTAACATATATGCCATATAGTTATACTAATAGGGTCAAGATTTTTTTACCAGGATTTACTAAAGTTCTGCCCATGCTCGTGTTCTGCTATGGACTTTGTAGTGTCCTTTTAATATTTTTAAGAATGTTTGTTGCAGCCGTTCTTGATGTAATTCTGAGTTGGAAAGCTAGAAGGAGCATGTCTTTCCATGTCAAGCTCCGCTACATTCTAAAGGTTGTATCTGCTGCTGCATGGGTGGTTATTCTCCCAGTAACTTATGCTTATACATGGGAGAATCCACCTGGCTTTGCTCAAACTATCAAAAGTTGGTTCGGCAATAGCTCAAGTTCTCCTTCGTTATTTATCTTGGCTGTTGTTATCTACTTGTCACCAAATATGCTCGCTGTCACTCTCTTTCTTTTTCCCTTCATTCGCCGATTCCTGGAAAGTTCCAATTACAAGATTGTGATGCTAATGATGTGGTGGTCACAGGTATGCAATGCATTCAATTTTTTTTCTCTGTACCTCCCTCTTATGGGATCAATTAAAATTAAATGGTAATTTCCGGTTCCCATTATTATATATCACAGCCTCGACTTTATGTCGGAAGGGGAATGCATGAAAGCACCTTCTCTCTCTTCAAGTAAGGCGGTAAAGAATCTATTTTGTTGTACAGAATCATTTCATGTGATATTCAATTGTTATCTTTTATATTTGTCAGGTATTCCTTATTCTGGGTGCTTCTTATCATTACAAAATTAGCCTTCAGTTTCTATGTTGAGGTACCTACCCTACCTGTTACCTTTTTTGTTTTTGTTTTTTTTTCTGGTGCTAACTGGATCATATATTCATATTGTTAATGCTGAGATATTTGCTTATAGGCTTTTCTTCATTTGTACCTTTAAGCATATCTCATTATTAAGGCATTCCCTATTGGATGTTTATTTTTTAAGACATGTGGAGTTGGAATATCTCTAGTTGTTGGTTAAACTAAGTGAGCTCTCACAATTGCTTTCTCTTAGTCAATTTACATGATTCATCTATGTTTATTTTGTGGACAAAATCTTCTGATTCCAGATAAAACCTCTGGTGAAGCCAACCAAAGCTATCATGGAAGTTCATATATCAACTTATCAGTGGCATGAATTCTTTCCGCAAGGTAGTTTAGAGGATTAATCTGGAGCTACAGTAATCTTGTGCACATGCAAAAATATGTGCAAGAAACAGTTGGACTGAAATAATTGTTCTGACATTTGTACTGAATGTTTTTGCAGCAAAGAACAACATTGGCGTCGTAGTTGCACTCTGGTCCCCAGTTATTCTTGTATGGGTCATTCAATACTTTCAGTAGCAAGTTTTGTTTTTCCTTTTGGTGTATACCTCCAATCTGGATACTGTATATATTTGGAGATAATTTGTGTACACTTTCTTTCCAGGTTTATTTCATGGATAGCCAGATATGGTATGCTATATTCTCTACACTTTTTGGAGGTATATATGGTGCATTCCGCCGCCTTGGAGAGGTTAGGGGAACATCCATTTGGTGATATTAACATTTATATAAATTATGATCAGTCTTGAGCTGTATTGGATCTGTGTATGTAATTCTTATGGCATTGCCAGAATTCTCAACTTGAATATTTTAGTTTTTCTCTTTCAATAGAATATGAATAATGATAAGAATGAAAGCTTTGTCAACTATAGGAAGCTTTCACTTGTTGAAGAAAATGATCCAAATGCTTCAGGCAGAAAAGGACCTTTTTCCCCTCTAGAGCAAATATATGGTTAACTGTGCTGTGGTAGCCACTAGGATTTTGAACTTTCCGTGGTTTTTCATTTCCTAGAAAATTAATGGTTTCACCATTGCTATTGGAGTCACTAAAAGAAATTGATAATATGATATTTCCAAAACTGTTTCTTCGAATCGATGAATGTTTAACTAACATGACTTGTAGTCTTAAGTGGAGAATTATTTATATATAGTTATAGTTTGGGTTGCAACTTCTGTCTTATTTCTTTTTGTTTTCTCTTCTTTTTATTAAATTTTCTACTTTTTGTGGTTTCAGATTCGAACACTAGGAATGCTTAGATCCCGATTTCAGTCGTTACCTGGTGCTTTTAATGCCTGTTTAATACCAGAAGAGAAAACTGAGACAACCAAAAAGAAAGGACTGAAGGCCACCTTTTCCCGCAAGTTTGAAGTGGTAGCATATTTATTAGTTCCATTTTCACTTCATACATAATAGTATATTGGACAATGCATTTGACATCATTGACTTTTACCTGTCTTATTATCACCCTCTCAGATTCCTTCAAGCAAGGAAAAGGAAGCTGCAAGGTTTGCTCAGTTGTGGAACAAAATAATAACAAGTTTCAGAGAGGAGGATCTTATAAGTAACAGGTGATATTCAGTATGAATGCTGTTAAAATAGTCATCTTGTTGATTGATTGATTCATTATTTTTTATTGTCATGGTACAAAGAGGTACAAAGAGGAAAGGAGATGAGATGTATATATTGACATATTATTTCTCAACTTGCTGTTAGGGAAATGGATCTGTTACTTGTTCCATACTGGGCTGACCGTGATTTGGAACTGATGCAATGGCCTCCATTTTTGCTTGCTAGCAAGGTTTCTTTTGACCCTTTGAATCTTTTAATATTAGGTTTAGATCTTTCCCATCCATGTTGGGACTGTGGTTTTCTATTATTTTCCTTCTTGGATCCCTGATAATTGATAAATCATCAAGTTCTTTTCCATCTCCACTTTTTTAGCTACATTGGCAAATCGGACAAATGGTTAACCAGAAAATACTATGGCAAATGGGACAAACTTTTTTGCCATGGTGTTCAAGATAAATCAATAAGTGATGAGAATATCAAAGAGCATCTTTACTGTTATTACTAGGGAAATTATTAGATGTTATGGAGTCACTTTTGTGTAGTGTTGAATATTAGTTTATAATAAATGAAGACAGGAAAAGGATAAAAACACAGAACATGGTCTTGACCTTTGGCCCTAACTAGAATGAAGTGGCCGAGGGGCTGTAACACTTTCATTGCTCCTGTATCATGAAAATTATAACATCATCCACACATGGGTGTAATATGTATATTGGGAAGACATTAAAAAACTACCACACTAATTAAGGTAAAATAAATGATACGATATCCCAGATATTGTGTATATTTCATAATTCAAGTCCATCTTCATTAGGTTCTTAATCTGCATGGGTAGGCTACCTCATTAACTTATGCGTAAAAGTTTCCTAGCACATTTTAAAGTTTTTGTCAGGACTCTGGTATTTGGGTGTAGAAAGTAGACATGATTTCTTTTAATAAAGTGTATCATTTTAAAGGGAGTTTGGAGTTTGACATGAGAATTATACATTATTTTTGGTTTCATATCCTTCACTGAAAAAAGCGGATTAAATCTGATGTGACTAACTGGTTTTGTTGGAAAATATTAGATCCCTATAGCAGTTGATATGGCCAAAGACAGTAACGGAAAGGATAGCGAACTGAAAAAGCGGATTAAATCTGATGATTACATGTATTCTGCTGTCTGCGAGTGCTATGCTTCATTTAGGAACATTGTTATGTTTCTAGTTCATGGCAATCGCGAGAAAGAGTAAGTATTTGTAGATTTCAGTTTGATCTCCTAGTCATTTGCTTCCCTCTGTTTACTCGACTTATCTTTCTTTTCAGGGTTATCGAGTTTATATTTTCTGAAGTTGACAGGCATATAACAGATGATAAGCTGTTAACTGAATACAAGCTTAATGCTCTTCCTACTCTGTATGACCTTTTCGTTAAGCTTGTCAAATACTTGGTAGGGATTTCTGTTTTCTTCTATAATTACTTACTGTGAGTCGACTGGTGGTGTGCAAACTTGATGCTGTATTGTCGTTTTGCAGCTAGAAAATAAGCCAGAGGATAGAGATCAAGTTGTAATCCTCTTCCAGGACATGCTTGAAGTTGTGACCCGAGATATAATGATGGAAGATCATATGTCCAAGTAATAATTCTTCAGAATGCATGAGTTGAATTTTGAGGCCTTGATGAAATGTTCTTATTTACTACGGTTATTTTGAATAGCTTGCTAGATACAATTCTTGGTGGGTCTGGACATGAAGATGTGGTCCCACTTGATCATCAGTTATTTGCATCAGCTGGTGCCATTAAATTTCCAGCTCCACAATCTGAAGCTTGGAAAGAGAAAGTATACAGAGTTGAATTGTATATTTTAGTAATCATTTTTTTAATCTTCTGTACTTGATTGATATTTTCATTTTCCCTTCGCAGATCAAGAGGTTGTACTTGTTGCTGACAGTCAAGGAATCTGCAATGGATGTACCGTCAAATTTGGAAGCTAGGAGGCGCATTTCCTTTTTCTCTAATTCCTTGTTCATGGACATGCCTTCAGCTCCTAAAGTCCGCAATATGTTGTCATTCTCGTGAGTTTAGTATCCCTGTGCTTTTTGTTTCATTTGTATGTGCCTATGTGGGCAGAAAATCACGTAGTTATGGCACTTCAGTTGTCCTCTTGCCTTGTGACCATTCGTGTAAGTAGTTGATTCTGAAAGCTTGGATATAAATTAACCACAGTTTGCTAATTCTGCATGTTAGGCCAGCAGTGCAAGTGCATGTAGGTTTTTATGAGAAAGGTATAATACTGTAACAGTGGCCCAGAATTAAGGAAATAACTACGAATTAAATACTCCTTAAAAACTGGTGCTTTTATTGGACAAGACATTTTAGCAAAGTTTAGTTCTCTACTAATGCTAGTGTACAATTGAGAAAATCACAGAGCTCAAATTCCTTCGCTGCTTGATAAACACCGTGCATTTTGTTTGATGGTCATTAAAGGGTTATTATTTGCTGGCAATTTTTTAAAATTGAAGTTAACAAAAAAGGTAATGATGAACTATAGGTTTTAATTGTATGATCTTTTTGCCCAGGTTTGTCACTATAAACTTTGTCAAATACTTTAGTTATCAATTTATCTATTTTTAAGCAGCTCAATCAGTATTAGTTACTCCTCTGTTTGTTCTGTAGTGATACATGATTAGTCAGTCAGTCAGTCTAAAAGTACCGTACAGGCCTTATTATTGTGTCTTTGTGTGTGAATATAACGTGAGCTTTCCCGACATATAGTGTTTTGACTCCTTATTACACGGAGGAGGTTCTTTTCTCATTGCCTGAGCTGGAAGAGCCAAATGAAGATGGTGTTTCCATTCTCTTTTACTTGCAGAAAATTTTCCCAGGTTTGTGCTTTAGATGCTACGAGGTTTATCATATTTCTCGTTCTCCACTAACCTTACAATAAAATCTTGCAGATGAATGGAACAATTTTCTTGAGCGTCTCGACTGTTACAATGAAGAAGAACTAAGGGGTTCTGATGAATTAGAAGAACAGTTACGACTTTGGGCTTCATATAGGGGCCAAACATTGACCAGAACTGGTGTGTAAAAATCAAAATTTCGGTGTTGTTTTTTACATTGTAGTTTCTCATCTTTACTTTTCATATATTTCCCCTATGTCAGCTGTGCTCAGCAGTCTCTGAGTTGTCATTTGACAACTCAAGGCAATTGGCAATGATGGGATACCTTGAGCTAAGTGCATCACTTATTCATGTCCAATTGATGATTTATAATTGCTCATTAACTAACTTACATAAGGAAGCATAAATAAAATCAGATACTGTATGTAGGTCATAGTACCAGGTTGTTGATTTACTAGTTGGTTACATGAATTTGTTTGCTGTATATCCTTCATGTTTTTAAATGTTATACCTGTTGTTGGCTGGATTTAGTGGGTCGCACTAGCTAGCCTTGCTGCTATACTACAGAATTGATCTTCATTTAATTTATATTTTTAAGACATTTTTGGAGACTCATGTATTTTCTACACTGACAGTTAGAGGAATGATGTATTACCGCAGAGCTCTAGAACTTCAGGCATTCCTTGATATGGCCAAGGATGATGGTATTATATCTTACACAGTAAATTCTGTAACTGCAAACTATTGAGAAATTAAGCAGCTATATTTCTTAATTTGTGCAGATTTAATGGAAGGCTATAAGGCCATTGAGACGAGTGAAGATCAGATTAAAGGGGAGAGGTCGCTGTGGACGCAATGTCAAGCCGTGGCTGATATGAAGTTTACATATGTTGTCTCCTGCCAATTATATGGCATTCAAAAACGATCTGGAGATCCTCGAGCGCAAGATATACTAAGACTTATGACAACGTATGGGTTTTAAGAGCTTTAAAGGCTGTATCCTCCTAGTGCATTATCTAATCTTTTATTTCTCTGGGCAGATATCCATCTCTTCGAGTAGCATATATAGATGAAGTTGAAGAACCTAGTAAAGACAGAACCAAGAAGGTTAATGACAAGGTGTACTACTCCACTCTAGTGAAGGCTGCTCTGCCAAAGTCAAATGCTTCAGAGCCAGGCCAGAATCTAGATCAGGTACTCAAGATTAATTAGAATTCAACAGATGAAAATAGCAGGTAGCTACTTTAAGATTTATTATATAGAAGTTATAAGATGGAAAAGTAGGTACTTATGCTTTCAAAGTATTTTCTTCATAATATGATCAGAAGAATATTTAATACTATATAATAAATTCCAACTGGGGATAAGAGCAAGGGGAAAGCATGTAACCTAGAAGTTAGCCATATAAATAAGTACAATGTTTCATATCTTTTTGTCTTCTTCTCTCTATTCTGAGAGGGAGCGAGAGGATCGTAGTCTCTCTGATTGAGCTTTCTAGTTGAAGAAATACATGAGAGATCTTGTCACTTTACATCTTGCCACAACATTCTGATTCAGCCGTTATTATATCTATGGATAGATGACTAGATACATATTGGTTTCTTGACTTGATTTTCTATTCCTACAACGTCTGGTATTTTAGTCTGGTCTCTTGCACAGTGAGGACTTTCTACAGAATTTTCTTGCAGATATTAAGGTTGACAACTCTACATATTTTATGGCTGGTTTTTTATAATGAAATTCTGGTTGTAGATAATCTACCGTATAAAACTTCCTGGCCCTTCTATCCTGGGTGAAGGAAAGCCTGAAAACCAGAATCATGCCATCATTTTCACGCGTGGAGAAGGCTTACAAACGATAGATATGAATCAGGTATATTATTTTTTGCCAATTCGTTTCTGATTTTCTTCATTTTGAGGCCTGACATGATTATCCAACTTAGGATAACTACATGGAAGAAGCTTTTAAAATGAGAAACTTGCTACAAGAATTTCTTAAAAGGCATGATTTGAGACACCCATCGATTCTCGGCCTCAGGGAACATATCTTCACTGGAAGGTGGGCCACTTCGCCATAATTAGCTTGTCTTAATATGTGCCTATATATTCTTTTCCTTATGTAATTCATTTATCTTTTATACATGATGCAGTGTTTCTTCTCTTGCTTGGTTTATGTCTAATCAAGAGACAAGTTTTGTTACTATTGGACAGAGACTGCTGGCCAACCCTCTTAAGTAAGTTCTCTTGTTTGCATCGCCCTCTATTCTTCTACCCTGTAAACCATTATCGGAAGTAGTAATCTCAATTTGCTTGACCTGGCAAATGGCAATTAACAATTATTGTTATTTTTCATTTCCATTGTTTCTTGTGAGTTTTGTCGCATGTACAATATTTGAGGTTCTGCATAGTTGAAAGCTAATAGATGAGGCTTTGTCCATGTAATTCAGCACGGCTGGATGAACCGAAACTAGTTTAATATGCACACACTGTAGCCTTGCTTGTGTAACTTTTGCTTTTCTATAGTTCTATAATCGGGTCTCTGCTATTTTTAGTTTCTATCATAAGCAAGAATTGAATCCCCTAATGCTAAATTACGCAAGGAAACCCCAAATGGAATTTATAACTTTGTTTTTGGTTATCTATATTTTAGAGAATCGAGCTGCATTGTTAAAATGTGCATTTAAAAGGAATTCATGAGTTCATCTTCAGTGCATAGAGTTATTCACCTTGCCAGGGTTTTATATCTTTGAATTTTCACTTGAACTAATAGAAGGCCGACACATTTCCTAAATGTTTGGCAGCATTGTTAGTTTGTTACAAGTTCAATCTATGCGCAGTCAACACCCCTTGCATGTACAATAACATTGGACCCAATGCATCGGAAGTATGACTAATAATGTAATGATTCATGTGTAGTTGGTAATTGTCAGCTGCTTCATCTCATTAAACTGTGGTTCAGAAAATACCTGTGTTCTATTATTAGTTTAGGCTGCATTGTCTTTTCTTGGATTACTTCATATCATATCCACCGAAAACTTATATCTTTCTCTGGTTGCCTCATGAATTTATGCAGTATTATTTCAGTTACATGTTTTCCGACTGACAGATTTTTCATTTACCAATGTTAGATTTCGGTTTCGCTAGAACTATCAAAGGAAGATGAGAATCCGTTACTAAATTTAAACTTTGTGCATTTGATTGATGGAAAGAGTTAAATGTATCTGAGGTTCATGCTGTAATCATACAAAGCCATTGCTTTGGAAAGTAAAACGTATGTATATAGAGGAGAAATTTTCTTAATCTTACTTGTCATTTATAAACAAAAGTGGTTTCTTGACTGCACAAAATGGTTGCCAGATTAATTGTTTAAACAAGTTTTGTATGTCTCTTATGAATTGAAAACTTTTACTTGGCGACTTAGTGGTGATTTCTAGCTTGTGAATTTTGAAAAAAATATGTTTTTGTTATTTATGGTGAATTTTAATAGAGGATTGTTTCCAAGACAATAAAGTTCTAGTAGTATCTAATTGTAGCATTGGTGCCAGCCTGAGTATTTAGTTACTTGATACTTATCAGGTTTAGTGTTTATAATATAATTTTATGGTGGGAATGCTGCATCGAACACTCATACTTTTGCTTCATTTTGAGATTATCCTCTGGGTTGTACATAAATTCAATTTGCCAAGGTTACATAGTTCATCAATTTTTGTTGCTTCTAATTGGCCACCCTTCTTTCATTTTTTTTACAGACTCATCATTTTTTGCAAGTCAACTGATTGTCTTGTATCATGCTTCCTTCTTGTGTTCATGCAGGGTTCGGTTTCATTATGGCCATCCTGATGTTTTTGATAGATTGTTTCACCTTACACGAGGTGGGGTGAGCAAAGCCTCCAAAATTATCAACCTGAGTGAGGATATATTTGCCGGTATGATCATAAAGTTTGTTGTTCTTATTCTATTTATAGCTGTTTGAAACTCTTTTGCATGGATATAATTACTTGGCATTTGTAACTCTGTAGGCTTCAATTCTACACTCCGTGAAGGCAATGTAACCCATCACGAGTATATACAAGTTGGTAAAGGGAGAGATGTTGGCCTTAACCAAATTTCTCTATTTGAGGCAAAAATTGCCAATGGAAATGGAGAACAAACATTGAGTCGGGATTTGTATAGACTGGGGCATCGCTTTGACTTCTTTCGAATGCTATCGTGCTATTTTACAACCATTGGTTTCTACTTCAGTACTTTGGTGCGTGTCAAATGAATTGTCTAACAGTGGTTTTTGAGCTTCTTTATAAACATTTTAACCTTACTGCATTTCTTCTGACAGATTACTGTGCTCACTGTGTATATATTTCTCTATGGACGCCTTTATCTTGTTCTTAGTGGCCTTGAAAAAGGATTAAGCATGCAACCAGGAATTCGAGATAATAAGTCTCTTGAAATTGCTTTGGCCTCTCAGTCCTTTGTGCAAATTGGATTTCTGATGGCACTCCCTATGATGATGGAAATTGGATTAGAAAAGGGCTTTCGCACTGCGTTGAGTGAATTCATATTAATGCAACTACAGTTGGCTCCAGTGTTTTTCACCTTTTCACTTGGGACTAAAACCCACTACTATGGGAGGACTTTACTTCATGGAGGTGCAAAGTACAGGGCAACAGGTCGTGGATTTGTTGTGTTCCATGCCAAATTTGCTGAAAACTATCGTCTGTACTCCCGTAGCCACTTTGTTAAGGGGCTTGAGTTAATGATATTGCTTCTCGTTTATCAAATATTTGGTCAGACCTACAGAGGTGCTGTTTCATATATCTTAATCACTGTATCTATGTGGTTTATGGTGGGAACCTGGCTTTTTGCTCCCTTCCTCTTCAATCCTTCTGGCTTTGAGTGGCAGAAGATAGTCGATGACTGGACTGATTGGAATAAGTGGATCAGTAATAGAGGAGGTATTGGTGTTCCCCCAGAGAAAAGTTGGGAATCATGGTGGGAAGAGGAGCAAGATCATCTCCGCCATTCTGGAAAACGTGGTATTATTGCTGAGATAATACTGGCAATACGGTTTTTCATTTATCAGTATGGCCTTGTATATCACTTGCACATCACAAGGAATACCAAAAGTGTTCTGGTATATTTTCTTCTCTACCCTGATAAACTGTCCCATTTGGAGTTGATAGGTATCCTATTTCAATCTATAACAACTACTTAAATGTATTGCAGGTATATGGCATATCATGGCTGGTAATCTTCTTGATCCTTTTTGTCATGAAGGTGAGAACAGTTATTCCAGTTTCAGATTTTTTCTTCTGAGGCACTTTAATTGAACTGGAGAAGAGTTCATTCTTTATTTCACCCCCACCCACCCACCCTTCCTCTTTCCAACCTTACTGATTTTGTAGAAAATGTGAGGTTATTGCCTTTTCTTGGCAATTTGCTAATACCCTTTGTTTTAAATATTTGAAATCTGAGACTCCCCTGTCCTAAAGAAAAATTGTATAATTATAATGCCTGAACTTCCAAATATCTAAATAAGTTTTGAGAACTCCTTAGATATCCCTATGAAATTATATTGTCATATTTTCTAAAACTTTTATACAAAGCATCCTCTGGAGTAGATAACACTGATTTCGAATATATGCATGTAATCACCTGCTTTAAAATTTGTCTCACTTCTTTTTCCTATAATATTTTCCCAGGGTCTGTTTATGCATCTTTTTAACTTGGAATGTGTTATATATTACTTTTATTTCAATTATGAATGTGTTTGAACTATGCTTAGTTCCTTGAAAAGTTGTTGTGTTGGGTTTGGAAATTGATGGGTTTTTGTTGGTTTCTTTTCCAGACAATTTCTGTTGGGCGAAGGAAATTTAGTGCAAATTTTCAACTTGTCTTCCGGCTTATAAAGGGTTTAATCTTTGTGACATTCATCTCTATCCTGGTTATTCTGATTGCCCTACCCCACATGACACCAAGAGATATTGTGGTTTGCATACTCGCCTTCATGCCCACCGGTTGGGGCTTGCTTCTGGTTAGCTATACTTTCTCTTATGTACCATTTTTGTACCAAACAAATTCTTAAGGAGCATTTGGTTGCTTGTTTTGATTTCACCAGATTGCTCAAGCATGTAAGCCGATTGTTCAGAGAGCTGGATTCTGGGGTTCAGTCAGAACGCTAGCTCGTGGATATGAAATTCTGATGGGTCTACTTCTCTTCACACCAGTGGCTTTCCTTGCGTGGTTTCCGTTCGTATCAGAGTTCCAAACTCGAATGTTGTTCAACCAAGCCTTCAGTAGAGGTCTTCAGATATCACGTATTCTGGGTGGACATCGGAAAGACAGATCCTCCAGGAACAAGGAATAGGTTTTTTGGATGTTACTTTTATTTATCTACTTGTTTATGAACTGCTTGAGCTTGTCTCCTGTCCTTGTAATTATGTAGTATTATGGTATATTTTCCTCCATGAAGTAACTTTAATATGCAGACATTATTTTTAAAGTTGCGTCTTTTATTTCTGCTTAGATGACAATTATTGGTGTTAGAGCCAAATATTAATAAACTCAATTATGGCTCGTTTAAAGGTGCTGATAAAAAGCTATAGGGCTTATTAAACATAATCCAGTTTTATGCTAATACACAGTTGTTTCGCAATTCAAGAACAACAACGCATGACTCTTTTTTGTGATTCTTATAATCTGATGCTCTATTTGTGAAGGCGGATGTGCACGAAAAGAATGTCAGCGTAGCCGCGACTAATTCTGATCTTTTCATCACCATATCTGCACGCTCAAATAACATCAACTTACCAACACATTACATCTCGAAAGCCAACAACCAAAATGAAATCACTTACAGAAGTTGAAGCGTGTACTTGGTTTCCATTTCTGCCGGTATGCCATACGGACCAGCCACTATTGCTGCATCATCCATCACCACATCATACGCGTTGAACCCGGATTTCCTTGGAAAAATTAAGCATCAATGTCGTGTTATATAGCTTTGGATAGGGGTGTAAGTGAGTCGAGCTAGCTCGCGAGCTACTCGGGATCGGCTCGAAGATTACTCGAAATCGACTCGATGTTAGTCGAGTCGAGCTCGAGCTCGAGCTACTCGAGTTGGTACCGAGCCCGAGTTCGAGTTTCGTGATACTCGACTCGTTAGGCTCGCGAGCCTAATCGAGCTCAAGTAATTAGTATATAATATATTATATATTAGCCCAAAATTAAATATATTTAAAACCTACAAAATGGCCCAAACGAGCTCGAGTTCATCGAGTTTGAACGAGCTCGAGCTCAACGAGCTTAAATGAGCTCGAGCTCGAGCTCAAACTCGAGCAAGACTCCACAATCGAGCTTAACCGAGTCGAGCTCGAGCTCACAAATATGACATCGAGTCGAGCTCGAGCTCAAAAAAATCAAGCTCGGCCGAGTCGAGCTCGAGCTCGAGCTTCATCAAAATAGTCGAGCTCGAGTCTGAGCATGGCAATACTCGACTCGACTCGGCTCATTTACACCCCTAGCTTTGGACCATAGGGTGAGGATCTTCAACAAGCTTAAATGATACAAGAGTCCACAAAGAAGCTTACACGTATTTTCCGGTCATTGAAAATCTGAGACCAAACAGAATATCAACCAGAAATTTCATCTGACCATTTGGCTTGATGATCTACAGATATGTATCACATCGTTCAGCAAATAGTTAGATGGCACAGAAATGGAGATGCGAAGAATGTAAGTATGAGCATTTGAGATCCAAAAAGGCACCTGCTTGCCCATCAAACCTTTTGAAGCATTCTCTATCCAACTCTCGGTTACTTCCTGCACAACACAATGATGAATGACATTTTATTGTCATCCAAAATAGTAATAGCTTAGATATACTAGAGATGAAACTAAGAAGCTGTGGTTGAATTCTAAACTTATAAAATGAAAACTACCTGTGAACTCCATATCATCAGCCACTCGCCTTCAAGAAGTTCAAATTCACCTTTAGTAGTGCTTTGATTTACAGTGACAAACTTATCAATGGCCTGCATTTGAAAAATTCAATTACTGAAGCTGAAAAAGGAGAAACTCTTTAGTGGAGGAGAAAGTAATAGCCCAAACCTGTCTCACTTGTGGACCACCCCTTGAAATGGCTGATAACAACCTCTGTCTTTCTTCAGTTTGTTTTTGCAGCACAAACGTTGTTCCCTGCGCTATAGGATTCACACATAAAATGGTGAAGTCAATTCAAAATTACATGAATCCATTTGAGGTAAAATGTTGGTAGAGAGAGATTTACCTTGTTCCCACGTGATATACGGATATTTCCTGATTGGGACAAGTAAGTGGTATCCAACCAGCCCTTTGCTTCATCTCCAAGAAGTCTAAACGGTACAGGGTAGGGGACTTTGAAGGGAAGAAATTTAAAGGAAAAGGCAGCTCTGTCAAACTGGAAGAGGATCCGTTTCCCATCTTTGGCTGAAGCTGATGCCTGACTCATTTTATTTTCCATATAAATGTTAAATAACTATGAAATGTGTTTCCTCAAAATCTTTATGCATCAAGCAAGAACTATTACTTACTTGGGCTTAGTGCCTCATTGAGTCTGGAGTTCAATAGTATTTTGTTTACTTCACTATTGATTATTTTGTTTACTCTCTCAACTATTGTACATGATATGGACTAATAGAAAATAATGCAAACTAGGAGCATTTATTTTGTGTTGTAGAATAGATAGATAGATAAATAAAACATACTATGATTGAATTAGATGTGTATAGTATTACCTCTACTTTCAAGTCGCCAATTGTATCAGAAAAATTTATAATATTGGAGACACGTGGATCGTCGGTTTGAAGATATATCTCCTGAAATACACTGAACGAATCAACCCCCACAAAGCTTCTCTGCATAACCACAAAAGGAGTAGTTCAGAATAGAATAGGATTACTAAAAAACAAAACTCTGCGGTTTTTAGGACTCAATTAAAATAAAAATTGTAATTGAGGTGTTGAGATGTTCTTAAGTAAAATTGAAAATGATGGGAGCAAAAAAAGTACCTGAATGGGAGAAGCTGTTGGTGGCCGTGTTGTGAACATTAACTGCCAACGGCCTTCAATTAAGGTTGAACCTGTCTGTTAAGTTGTAGAGTTATTACACCAAATCCAACACAACACCAATACCAAATCCAAACATATCCACTCACTCACTCACTGGTTCTGGAACGCCCTTTACATCTTCCAATTTCTCTACTGCCCTTTCAACTTCCTGCCTCATCATACATATATTAACATATCAAATGGATTTTTCTCTTCCTTTCAACACCAAATTTACATCAACCACAATCTCAATACAAATATATATTGATAAAAAATGTCAAATCATTTTCGAAAAGATATATTTACAAATTCTTAATGTGTTTCTTTAAATTTTTTACACATAAAACTATGGATATAGCACCAATGCTTCAGTAAAAAATTAATTGACAGAGAATACCATATCCTTACATATGGATTTTAAAAGGAGTATGTCTAACTGTATGAACTTTCACATAATTTTGATTTTGTATGTGAACTTAAAGTTTTGCCTTCAGCCTTCAAATACTATACATAAACATCCAATACAAAATCTTCCGTGCGAATGTCTTCGTATGTAAAACCTCCTCAACTTCTCTCTCAAAAAAAAAAAGAAGACCTCCTCAACTTTCAATTATCCTAATCTTTTAAAATTAATTCATTAAAATTAATGCTATTGTAACGAGTTGAAATGGCAAATCGATGCTACTTTGCCTAACTGAAATGGCATAGAAATCTAATAACATTGTTTAATAGAATAGATAGGTCATTTAAGAACTGTATGCATTTCAGACGTTGGCTCATTATTAATTCAAAGGCAGTTGATAATCATGTCAAAAAATTAAAACAAACAATTTTTTGAATTTATATATAAATCGAGAGTTGAGTTGAGTGAAAAAATCATTTATTTAGACGTAACGTAATTATTCCAATTAAAAATGATGGAATGAAATTAGAAGAATAATGCAAGATTGGTACTTGGAGTTGCGAGGAGGAGATGGAGCGGCCTCGGCCTTGGACGCCGATCAAGGCATTAATAAGTGCGTTTTCTTCGTCTGTGAATGCTGCTTTGGACTCCACTTGTTGCTGAGAACGCATAACCACCGCAGTTTTCCGGCACAAGTAAAGCCGCGTTGCCGGCGGGCTGAAGCATGGAAGCCGCTGCCGGAATCGGAGGATTGGAATTGCAGTTGCCATTTCAATGGAAATCAGAGGAGCAGCTGGAACCATACTTTCTGATTTTGTTGATTCTCGCGGGAACATGTGGCTCTCAAACATCTCATCACTTCTTTTTCTACTTTCAATTGTTTTTTTAAAAATAAAATATCAGCATTAAACTTCAAATTATATCCACGGTTAAAAAATACTATCATGAATTATAAAAACACAAAAATTTGGGCACAATCGAATTTACCGTATAACGGAGTTGACCTCACACCCCAAATAATATTATTTATAAGATTCGAGTCAGAATACGAGTTAGGGTCATGGTTTAAATAAGGGTGCCACCCAAAAAATAATATACCTCCTAGCAAACTCTTTATTTCTTATTTTTATTTTATCAACTTAGAGCATTTGTAGTGGGCGTGTGCAGGGCGGTGCGCACCCGGCCCACGCGCACCCACTATAAAGAGTGGGCTCTTAAATGGTGGGGATCACTTTTAAGGGCACACCTTGACTCTCTACTACGAATGCTCTTATTCACAACTTTATCATACATGGCCTACCATAAACCCATTTTTTTTTCACTAGTAATATTTATTAAAACCATATAATATTTATTAAAACCCATAACACCAAAAGTGATATACTTTTGTGGGATGGGGGAAGTAATATATTAATAAAATGTAAAATAAAGTATATTAAAATATTTATAACATATACTCCACCCTTCGCCAAAAAACATGCGCAATTTGCTGTTTTGGGACGCTCCCAAAAACATTTATTTTCCATTTTTGAACACACTACACTCACAACAAAGTAGGATCTCTTTTCCACTCACATTCACCTAACATTTCTTAAAACTCGTGTCATCAAAATTGCCGCATGTTTTTTGCAGACGGAGGGAGTATGAATTTGACTAGGGAAAAGTAGCAAATAACCCTCTAACATATTTACCTTCCCATCTCTTGATTTTTGGACTGTTAGTTCCTCAACATCTCATAACGAGTGCAAAATCCTCATATTCCTAATAGACACTTAATTCCATCCAATATTTTTTATTTTTATTTCTCAAGTGTGTCCCACTCTACGAATATAAACTATCGATTGAGGAATAAGAAGAGCAAAATAGGCATAAGATCCCTAGTTCTTAAAGTTTCAATTGAGGGATTATATTCTTACTGGCAGACATTATATAAGCAAAATATTTTATAACTTATAATTGAATCTACGAAATAACACACAAAAATCTTGAAAATATTAACTGCTTAAATTATTAGCATCCATATAAATCAAATGCACGTAGAAATAAATTAAAGAAAAAAAAAAGGAAATTTCTCTTCTTCAACATAGCAAAAATTCAGTGAAACCAGATGAAAAAAAAATAGAAATTAAATGAAGTAATAAAAAATAAAAACACGAAACTTGCTTGCTTCTACAAAGCTTGAGAAAATATTTTCGGGATTATATCAAACAAAATGAAAATTAATTGAAAATACCAAATAAATGAAGTTAATTCTTTCTAATACATTGATAAATAGAGTGAAACTCGCTTGAGAAACAGAAAATAAAAAAATAAAAAATATTGAACAAAGTTAAGTGTCGGTCAAAAATTTGAAAAATTTTGCACTCCTTATGAAATGTTGATAGACTAACAACCCAAAATCAAGAGATGGAGAAGTAAATGTGTTAGGGAGTTGATACATTATAGTGATACGATACATTAATTGTTTCTCTATCTTTGATCCACATTGCGTCTGCATGTACACTCACTACAAGAAAACACGCGTTTAACGATCAAATTTAACGACCGAAAAATTCGATCGTTAATTTTGCGGCCTTAACGACTGATTAACGACCGTTTCACGACTGATTTTTTTTAACGATTGAAAATTCGGTCGGTAATTATTTTTTTTAATATTTTAATTTTTTTATCGACCAAATTTTCGGCAGTTAAAATTATTTTAAATTATTTTATTATTTTTTATATTTTAACGACCGAAAATTCGGTCATTAATATTGTTTTAATTTTTAAAGTTTTTTTTAAATTAATTTTTTTTAACGACTGAATTATTCGGGAGTTAATATTATTTTTTTATTTATTTATAATTATTTTAAAGATCGAATTTTTCGGTCGTTAAAATTATTTTAATTTTTTTTTAATTTTAAATTTTTTTATTTATTTTATTTATTAACGACCTAATAATCGGTCGTTAATATTATTTTTTCAATTTTTTCAATTTTAAAATTTCGTTTTTATTTTAAATTTATTTATTTTTATTTTTTGATTATATATATATATATATACATATTAAATTATTTTTAATTAATTTTCTATTTAATAATATATAATATTTTAAAAGGTGGTGTAAAAGACTAAAAGGGTAGTTTAATGTATTGTGATTACTTTTACTAATCTTTAACTAGCTATTTGACATTATTTTAATGCCTTGACTCAAGTTTTTTTTTTTGATAAGCTATTTTTTGAGAAATAAACTGAAAATTCAGAAAATAAATAAATAAACTGAAAATTCAAAAATAAATAAAAAGAAAATTCAAAAATAAATAAATAAATTGAAAATTCAGAAAATAAATAAATAAGTAAATAAATAAACTGGAAATATTTTCTTCAGAAAATAAATAAACGGAAAATTCGAAAATAAATAAATAAATTGGAAACAAATAAACTGAAAATTCGAAAATAACTAAATAAATAAACTGGAAAACAAATAAACTGAAAATTCAAAAAATAAATAAATAAATAAATACAATGGAAAATAATAAACGGGAATTAAATTTTTCAGAAATTAAGTAAACTGAAAATTTGAAAGTAAATAAATAAATAAACTGAAAATCCAGAAAATAAATTAATAAATAAACTGGAAATAAATAAACTAAAAATTCAAAAATAAATAAATAAATAAACCGAAAATTCAGAAAATAAATAAATAAATAAACTGGAAATAAAATTTTCAGAAAATAAATAAACTGAAAATTCGAAAATAAATAAACTAAAAATTCAAAAATAAATAAATAAATAAATAAAGTGAAAATTCAGAAAATAAATAAATAAATAAACTGAAAAATAAATAAACAGGAAATAATTTTTTTAGAAAATAAATAAACTTAAAATTCGAAAATAAATAAATAAGTAAACTGAAAATTCAGAAAATAAATAAATAAATACACTGGAAATATATTTTTCAGAAATTAAATAAACTGAAATTTTGAAAATAAATAAATATTTAAAATGAAAATTCAGAAAATAAATAAATAAACTGGAAAATAAATAAACTGGCAATAAATTTTTTAGAAAATAAATAAACTGAAAATTCGAAAATAAATAAATAAATAAACTGAAAATTCAGAAAATAAATAAATAAACTTGAAAATAAATAAATTGAAAATTCGAAAATAAATAAATAAATAAACTAAAAAATAAATAAACTGGAAATAATTTTTTCAGAAAATAAATAAACTGAAAATTCGAAATATCATACTCCGTTTAATTAACATCAAAATTGGATTAATTAGACAAGTAATGGTAGAGTGCGGTGGGTCCAATTGGTAAAGTGTAGTAATTTAAAAAATAAGAGAGGGTATATATTTCTAAAAAGCAGAGTGGGAAGTTAATTGGTGGACAAAATTTTAGAGGCAAATGAGAAGTTGATTGGTGGACGGAGGGAGTACTATATATATATCAATAATACGAGTGTTCTATATTGGTGACCACTCGAAAGAAATTTCAAAGTTAAGCGTGCTTGACTTAGAGCACAACTAAGATGGGTGACCCACTGAGAAGTTCGTTAAATGGTATGCAATTAAGATCAAAATACATTAGAAATAAACTAAAATACTCGTGGGATACAGAGATTAAATATATATATATATATACATACACACATATATATTTTTTTAAAATATATATTTTTTATTTATTTTTAACGACCAAAAATTCGATCGTTAATAATAAAAATTCGGTCGTTATTAAAAAAAATATTTTTTTATTTTTTTTTCTCTTTTTAACGATCGAAAATTCGGTCGTTAAAAATGTTAGGTCCGGAGAGTCTCAAATAGGTGTATGGGGGGGAATACACCTATAGGTTATTTTTGAAAATGAAACTTGAAATATAAACTGACTCAACCTTTTTAGTTAAAAGAGTTTTATCAAAACAAGGTCGACGACTGATATTGAATACTCTTCAGTAAGGAGTTATCAGTTAAGTCAAAGACTTTAACTGATACACGTAAGGCTTCAGTCGAGTTTGTTAAACAGAGATATGTTATGAATCTTACTGACTATCTGAAGATAGATCAGTTAGACTAATAACACACGCAGCGAAAAACTTTTGTTTCAAAATAGCCTGTGAGATTAATCACATTGTCAGCAGTTAAGTTTCTCTTTGCAGTTAATCAGTTTTCAGTTTAAGAAAGTATGAACACAAGTAAAAAGGTAAATACTGAAAGCTGTAAATAACACAGAGATTTTTACGTGGTTCGGAAAACACTTCCTACATCCACCGTCAGTTGATCAGACCGACAACTTCACTGGGCATGTGCTTACGGGTGCACAACAAACTTGGGCGTGTGCTTACGGGTGCACAACAAACCTGGACAACTGAAGATCCTATCTTCAGTACCAACATACCTGGTTGGATTTCTCACTCTTAGCGCACACTGGGCATTAAGATCTCTTCAGAGACATAGCACTGGCCTGAACTCCTAACAACTCAAACTCTCGATTCGGTCGATTGAAAAGAGGTTCAAAAACTTGCCAACTAGATTACAAAGAATAAGTTCTCTGTAATCAGTTATACCTAGGCTTTGGATATACAATATTTGCCTAAGTTATAAGAGAATGTATGTAATCAGCAGTGACTGATTTTTGGCTTTGTGATTCCCTTCTCTGATTCAAACTTTGGAAGGGCTTTGAATGCTGAGTAACGAATTCAGCAGCGTTTCAGCTTATGCAGTTGAATCGGTGAAGATTGAAGTGATTCTCGAGCTCTATTTAGAGGAGACGTCTTGAATAGATCCGTTGCCTGAAATGGTTTTCAAGAATTCTTCCGTTAGAGAGTATTTTGAACTTGGGCTCAGGCTTCAATCTTCGAGGTTCCTTTGTTTGGTGAGAACGGCTACTTTGAGGAGCAGGAGATAGGACATCTCTGAAAAGGTAATCACAGAAAGGAATGGCCTCTGCAGAGAAAGGACGATCCTGAGATCTCTGCATTTAATGCGGTTGTACTTCTCGAGTGTGTGGCTTCCTTTAAACTTTAGTGGTTCAGTCCGAGGAAGAATGTTTAACTGATACTTGACTTTAGTATCAGTCCGTTGAATCCACGTGGCTCGCATTAAATAATCAGTCGTAACTGATTCTTGGACTGGTTAGTCAAATATTAGTATTTGACTTTGCCTTAATCGTTATATCAGTCGGCAACTTCAGTCTTCAGTCTTCAGTCCTCCAGCTTCAGTCTTCAGAACAACAACTAAACTAGAAAAAGAACTCTAACACTTGAGTTCGAACAATTCTAGTCTATTACAAGTGAGACCTATTGATTTTGGTATCATCAAAACTAGGATAATGATATTTCATTAAGTTCCCAACAAAAAATAAAAAATTGATCGTTAAAACCTACCGACCCCACCCCACCCATCCTTTTTTCCCTTCTTTCTTCCCCACCTACCAACTTTATTTCCTTCTTTCTTTCCCACCCAACCGCTTCCCATCCTCTGCAAATTTCCATTTATCCATTGCTCTTCAATTTTATTTTATTTTTATTTCAAGCGCGTGGTATCCACGCAGAAGAATTTTTCAGCCTTCGCCCCGGGTCTCCCACTCGTCCCAGCCTTGCATCTGGCCGAATCTCCAACGCGGCGCCCACTCCAGCGACGCGGTTCGACGCGGGCTTCGCCACCCGCATTGGAGATGCTCTAAGTATCTTTCTGAATTGATGATACTTGATTTAATTTATCATTTTTTCATCATTTGGTGACAAAAAAAAGAAGGTTAAATATCATATTAAACTCCAAAAAATTAAAAATATCATTAAAAAAAGTTTCTTAACTATAAAATCAAAATCCGAGATTGAATTCATTATCATTGTATTATTAATAGGATTATATATTTAAGGACTCCCTTCATTCAAGGTCCTATGTGGCGCATCCTGTATTCTCTTTTTTAACTTATCTTAAATCCTCATTTAATCATTTTACTTTTATATACTCTCTAATCCCACATCGATTTTATTGTAGTCTATGACTACTACAGAACATGTATAAAAGAATAAGATATAATGTGCATTTCCCCACCCCTCAATTATTATGCACCTCTAATTAAATTTGGTTAATTAATTAGTTGGCCAAATAAATAGTTTTATTTTTATTGAAAATTTTATTTTAACTAATTATTAAGATGTCAATACGAATTAGCTAAGTAAATGATTTTATTTTAATTGAAAAATATTTAATTTAACAAAATTGTCAAAGTCAGCGAAACTTGAAGAAATGTATAATTGTATTTCTACATATGTTAAATATTTGAGCAAATAAAAAGAAAATATCTTCCAGATTTTTATAATTTTAAAATATAAATTTTTAAATTTATGTAAGATAAAACCATTGTACTTATCTTTGAAAATATTATCATGGATGATATTACGATTTTCTGTATTCTCTATTTTTATTTAGCTTCAATTTCCATTTTAATTATTTATTCATATATTCTCCAATCCCACAACGAATTTATAATAGTCTATAACTACTAGAGAACATATATAAAAGTATTAGATATAATGTTCCTATTCTTCAATTATTTTGCACCTCCAATTAAATTTGGTCTAGTTGGCCAAATAAATAGTTTTATTTTTTTTGAAAAAATTATTTTGACTAATTATTAAGATATCAATACTAATTATCTAATTAAATGATTTAATTTTAATTATAAAATGGGAAAAGATTTTTGGACACCAGGTGTCTTAGACACCTTCATAAAAAATCAGTTTTTTCTTGGTGTTTAATTTGACCGATTTTTTGCTATTTATTTTTAAAAATATATTCAACCGATTTTGTTATTACTCCCTCCGTCCCACAAATCATGACACAGTTTCTTTTTTGGTCTGTCCCACGAAGCATGACACGTTTCTAAAAATGACAAAATTTACCCTTTATTCACATTTTCACTTTTTCACCTACCACACTTACACACAAAATACCAATTTCTTAATTCTCATGCCGAAAAGAACTGTGTCATGCTTCATGGGACGGAGGAAATATTTTTTATCTTTATTTTTTTTCCAAGTTCACTGATTTTTTATATAAAAATATATAAAATTTGAAAATATATACTAACAAAATCGGTTGAATATATTTTTGAAAATGATATTTTAGACAAATCACTAAATAACAAAAAATCAGTCAAATTAAACATCAAGCAAAAACTGATTTTTTATGAAGGTGTCTAAGACACCTGATGTCCAAAAATCACTCCCCTTATAAAATATAATTTCACAAAATTATCAAGTTGGTGTACCTTGAAGAAATACATAATTGCATTATCCATATGCTAAATATTTGATCAAATAAATAGAAGAAAAATATATGCCAAATTTTTAGAATTTTGGAATATAAATTTTTAAACTTATACTCTCTCTGTCCTTATAAAGAGTATCTATTTCTAAATGACACGAATTTTAATAAAGTAATTTTGATGAGGAGTAAAATATGCGTAAGGTAAACCTGGTAGCACCGGAATCATCAGCCCTGTAAAACGAGAGAGAGGAAAAGAACTTGAATACTGTTTCTAGGGGAAAGCATGAAAGGCAGAAGCTTCAGGGCCATTTCAAGAGGATTCTACCACTAAAAGTGTCAGGGCTGACATAATCAGAGAGGAGGGAAGCGGGTCAAAGGGTCAGATCTGGAATAAAACGGCGAAGAAGTAACCTGTGGAACCGAGCAGGGCTGACATATCTACGGAGAAAGCTTCAGAGCTGGCGGACCTGGGCTACGCTGAGAAAGACTGAAGGCATACCGGTCATTGACAACTTCGAAGATTCTTCCTAACTACCGGGCTCACTATCGGACGTGGAATTACCAATTTATCCCTATTGTAAACGTTTATAAATAGGAGATATGCATGCCGTTGTAAACACACGCTATTTGATAATATTACTTCTCTCTCGCATTCACAACTCTATTGTTTTCTCGATTCATCGCACACTATAGGTGAATTACTTTCTCCGTGAATAATGGGGTGTGATTACCGAACTCATCAACTGGCGTCATCTGTGGGAACGCGGATCGAGTTTAAGACGTGAAGAAATCTGTGCATGAACTATGCTCGTCTGAATTTCTTGGAAAAAGTTGTATATCTTTGTCGGGAATTCGGGTCTAAGGAGCGTATACGATTGTTTGTGGGTGTTTTCTTGTGTTTTGATCGGTTTCGTGGTTGGGTGTTTGTATGGGTTCTTCCAATTTTACGTGCATCTTAGTTAATTTTAGATTTCACGTGTTCTTCGTGTTCACATGTTTTTCCTTGCGCTGATTTTCGTTTAAATTCGTGCTTCATGTGGTATCGAGAATTTCTCGTTTACAGATCTATGGAATATTCGGAATTTGGCTTTCTGTCGCTTTATTTGCGGCGGGGATCCGTTTGATCTATCGATTTTCTTGGGAATTTCTTGCGTGACTTCCGTATCGAGTGGGAATCGGTCTTCTTATGGGAGTTCTTCATGAGAATCATGAGCTACTATCTCTGCAAATAAGAACACTCATTATCCGAATAATTTACTTTGTATTATTTTTGGGATTTTTAACTTTGCCTCTACAGGTCATGGAGGACACGAACATCATCAAGAATCTGATGGGGGATTTCACGGGATAGGGCAGGGCTCATGCTCCTACTACAGCTGCTACCGTAACTAACGAGGGAATCCGTGTGGAGGACTTCACAGCTACTGGCCCCCTTAGGATTTTTGTAAATATTGTGTGTGAATATTGAGGGTTTTTGTATATGTCATAAAATGGAAAGAGCACACTTATTGTTGACGATTGAAAAATGGCAAAAAGATCACATTTATCGTGGACGGAAGAAGTACAATCTAAACGAGTTTCAGATTGTATAATTTTTTAATTTAAACTTTAAATTTAATTTTTGCTCTTTTGTTATGTTTACTACTCCCTCCGTCCACTAATTCATGACCTAGGGGAGGAAACACGGGTTTTAAGAAAAAGTATATTATTTATTAGTTGAGTGGAGAAAGGGACCCACAAAATGTATTATTTATTAGTTGAGTGGAGAAAAAGTGTATTGTTTATTGTGATCCACCAATTAAAAATGTATAAATAATTTGTAAAAATGGATAAGACATGAATTGATGGACGAACCAAAAAAGAAAGTAGGTTATGAATTCGTGGATGGAGTGAATATTTATTACTAATGTTTACTTTGTAGACGAGATGAATACATAATTATAGTAAGAATTCATATTTGATTATTGATATTTTATAAATTTATGTTAGGAACGAGAATGAATTAACATTATTTTTTTTCGTTCGGGTTTGTGTCCTCGGCACATTTTGACAATAGCTCTCCATTTATTAGGCAATCAATATTTGGAAAATGGGAAGTATATAAACGTAAAAAAAAAAAAAAAAAAAAATAAATAAATAAATAAAAACTCAAGATTTTCATCCAAAAATAAAAATAAAAACCCCTACAATTACTAAATATGTTGCGCCAAATGATTCTACGTACTACTTTTTAAAATTAATTTTCACCGATTATCGACGAATTACACATTAAGGGCATGACTGGTATGCAGGAATGGAATGGGAATGGAATGGTGATTCCTGTGCCCATTTCCAATCCTATGACTGATACGATTCTTGTAATGAGAATCGTCATTTTCGATGGAATGCATATTCTCATGCATATGAGATTAGCCATTCATCTCCTCCCCATGGTATTATGTACATATCAGACGATATTATTAGACAATAAATTATTTGAGGTGATAATTTTGGTGATTGAGAAGTTAATGTGACATATCAGATGATAAATTATTCGAGGTGACAATCTTGATGATGAGAAGCTAATGTAACAAATTATTAGACGATTATTCTTATATGAGGCGCATATCATGTTCATAACTAAAATTATGCATCAATTATTAAATTGAGGTTTATTATAAAAATAAATAAATAAATAAATAAAATTACGTATCAATATATATTGCGTACAACATTCAATCCAGAAGTTTTTAAGCATAGAGATATTTTGGGGTTATCAACGAGATGATTCTTCATGTAACACTTATTTGCAATGATTTGGTGAAATTTATCACTTTAAAATAAATTATTCGATTATTTTTTAAATTTATATTTATAAAATACAACGTAAAGTGCCAGGTCTGGAACCATCTCCCTAGCCTATATCCTGAATTATAGGAAATATTTTTATAAACCTCCAACTATTATGTTTATATAAAAAATATCATACATAAAATGATGTCGTTTTTTGGCATATCATTAAAAAAAATTTAAATTCACGCTCGACAAACTGACTTTCAACACGATTTGAATCAACTAACGTGACACAAAACAAAACGACGTCATTTAAAACAATAAAATATAAATTTTGTTTTGTGCCATATCATTTAAAACAATAAAATATAAATTATTCGGTGAGCTACATCACAATTTTTGGGATAAAAAAATAAACGCAAGATATTTTTGATACATATAATTTGAGATTTAATATGATATTTACCCAAAACAAAAACACTAAAAGGGAGAAAAAAGGATCAATGGACAAATTTAGCACAATCGTTCGATGGCCCCAATAAGGTTGGACCAGGCTTGTTAAATTCCAACCAGGTTAATTTTCAGCCCGACCCAGTAGTTCTCAAAAGCCTGATGGATTGAGCAGGGTCGACCCGACCCGCCCATGTTGCCACCTCTAGAAAATAGACTAGGAAGATATTAGCAATATGAGTACCTTGTAGGATTATTTTTATGAAGCTGAAACATTGAGATAAAATTGTACTCTCTCCGTCCCATAAAGCATGACGCAGTTCTTTTCGGCACATGAATTAAGAAATTAGTATTTTGTGTGTTAAATGTGGCAGGTGAAAAAGTGAAAATGTGAACAAAAGGTAATTTTTTTGTCATTTTTAGAAACGTGTCATGCTTCGTGGGACATATCAAAAGGAAAACTATGTCATGCTTCATGGGACGGAGGAGTATTTCGCCAAAACATAAGTCATTCAAGATAAAGAGGTAAAAATATACGTCGAAAGAAACAAAACTTTGGGGCGATTCCATTAAATAAATGCCTTGCCAACAGAGCCCAATCAATTTTGCTACATCTGACACTCATGTAAATTCAAATATTGGTTGAGTTCGAGAAATCCCCTGAAGCCAAAAGTGAAATTTTTACAAAGAAACAATTTAAGACACATCTCTTTTCCAGCATGTACAACTCAGTTGATAAGACAATTCTCATCCCATCAATAGGTTTGACATTAGAGTCACCACGGAGGATAATCAGAAAACCATTATTGATCCACTTTTGAGGGGGAAAAATAACAACATACGAGCAAAAGAAGCAACTCCAAAATTTACCTGTGCTTCATTTAAACAATGTGATTTCAATTATGATATATACCCTCAGTGCAAAGCTTATCAGCATTTAAATGGCCTCATGTTTGATAAAAGACGAAGTATATTCAACATTTATGTCCCCACTGACTGGTGACAATGTTTCGCCTCAATAAGACGGGGCGGGGAGAACTAACAAGGATCTCAACACCAAAGTTGATAAGAAAATGAACAGTTAGTGCCTAACTAAGTAACTTTGACTGCAACTTACATGAATGGAACTTTATCAGAGCCTAATGTTACATTCTGTGCGGATTCTAATTCTAGAAAGGGTTGTTAGCCTGCAATTTCTCTGCCCTAGTATTTCTACAGATCAGTGATATTACAGTTTCCTACACGTTACCAGCAATGAAGGATTGCAGGAGCCACTTATATATTATACCTTCTTCCTTAATGGGAGATTCTAACCACGGTAAGTTACACAGTCACTGCACCGCCTAAACTCACAATCAACTCTGATCATGGCATCACTCTTACCCACTCATAACGGCCAGGGAGGGGCACATCATTAACAATGTCGAAATTATACCTGCACAGTTGGAAAAAAATGGATGATATCACTTGCTGCCAAATAATTTATAGTCACATTCTTAAATCAAGCCATAAACAATTCCAACTCAAACAAAGAGCAGCTCAGTTTACGTAGACAGAAAAAAGAAAGCGCTTACTTCTCCATGAAGAGACGCTCCTGCGGCTGCTCTGCATGGGAAAAAAATTCCTCCATCTCACGGGCTGTCGGGATATTTCTATGTGCATTTTGGGCCCTTCGATTGGAAACATCAGGACTTATCCGCTTTGTTGAAGACCCGGGTGCTGTGATACTGTCAGCAGCTCTGATCATACTACAAGGGGTGCTTTCTCTTGTGCCCCTGCAGCAAAATATAAATATAGCACATTTCATTAACAAGTGGTTTTCTTAAGATATAAAAGACTCAACAGAGAAATAATTTTAACAGAAAGTGAAGCCGAACCCTCACAGTACACAGACAGAAGAGCCCTAGAACATACTAATTAACAAATACAGTTTGGAGTTATGAAAAGTCCTTGCAGAAAATGCATCCAGTTAACTTTTGGATCAAAACATTAGACATATACAAACGGCAGTCCGTGCGTGGAGTGTAGTAAATTTCATCAAAATCAGACATAAAAATCCATCTCTATAGTTTCAGAATTTGTAGAAGCCTGATGGTGTACTGAATCATGTTATCACCATAATAGTAAATAATCAATGAAAAGCGTAATCAACTAATTTGTAACGGGGTTTTGAGCGTGTTCAACTTGCAGAGATTCCAAATGGATTGTCCTGTGCTGCAGAATAAGAAATCCTACGTCCAGATACTGAAACCAAATGAATGGTAATGGCAGTGCCCTACAGACATTTACTTTTCATGATTGATAATATACATAATTGAGGTTAGCTCAAATTATGGAGGTTATCAAGGGCCTTGGGATATTCCAAAATTCTAAATTATTCTAATCCATGTAAGTAAACAATGGATTAACCTATACTATTTTTATCTATCTAGACGAATCCTCTATAGTAAATGTCCCTAAACAAATTATTATTAAAGCCAAACAGCATCAGACACCATGAAGTTCTCTATCGATTATACTTAAAAAGAACATAGAAAAGTAATTCAGTTAACCAAAAGAGGGCAAACATGGAATACACCAACCACCAGTTAATCCCCTACACCAAATACAGACTGCCGTTAAATTGGAGGCTGCATAAAAAAAATGAATCGTAGATGAGAACTCTAATTTCTGAAAATGATGACGACCAAAGCCCTCTAAGAGAAATTGTGCATATAAAAAGACAAAAATCCGTTCTCAGAGGAAAACATTTTAGAAAATTAAATAAATGTACAGCACAGAGGCCAGCATCGTTCAAGTAATTCTCCTTTTTCTTTTTAAAAAAATCTGTAGTAGAATTGAACTAAAAAGTAAGTATGTGAAATTAAATGAGAAAAAATCAGTTATAAAATTTGATGTCAGAGACTAAGGATGCAGAGGTATACCTTTCTCTAGGTTCCGTATCCAAATTATTTTCACCGAAAGATGCCTCAATCTCCAAATCCCCAATTTGAGAACCCCCATTTAACCACTCGGCGCATCCGCCCACTTCCTTGGCAGGCTCAATTGGAGAACCCTGATTTGTGCCTCCGATTTGGGGGTTTTCTGTATCTGTACAAACGAAGCCCTGTTTAGGAATTTTGGGGGAATTCTGGAGGTACTTCTTGAGGAGCGGTGGCTTCTGGAGCCGCCGGGAGCGAAGCTCGAGATAATCGGCGGCGACGGTGGCGGAGGATTTAAGGCGCTGCAGGGCTAGGGTTCTGGCGCGGGTACGGACGCCAAGGGGTGAGTGAGAGACGTCGATATCTCTCGTCGTCTTGGGCTTCCGCATGTATTTCCCCATAATACTGTTACAAAGTATTTTGGTACGAAGCGACGGATGATTTCATGTGTCTGTGTGTGACAGAGAGAGAGAGAGAGAGCGCCAGAGGGGGGACGAAAGATTTACAGAAAATGAAGGGTGGGGTCTTTTGTAAAGTTAGGGTTGAAGGCCCACTTTGTATATTCTACATTTCTACTCATTTTCACCCATTTCACTTTTCCATCTTTTTCACTTATACATTTATCATAGAGTTTCAAAAAGCTATTTTTCCTAGGGAAAAGTTATTATTTAATTTTTGCAAAAATTTACATGCGGCCGGATTCGCCCGTCCCATTAACAGACCCGGCCCGATCCGAATTCAAAAATATAAATAGGATTTTCCTCATTTTTTTTTTCATTTGGCTACCGTAATAAAACGCGTCTCTCTCTCTCTCTCTCTTCCACTACCTACAGTTCTCTCTCGTCTGCGTCTACGTCTCTCGTCTCTCGTATCCCGTCTCACTCCCTCTCTCAAATTTCACCGAACGATTCGTCTCTGTCAATTGTTCTATCTTCACCGAAGAATTTCTCTATTTCGTCTTTTCCAAGGTATTAGGGTTTTCCTGAACTTGTTCCATTGATCTGCATAATTGATTTTTTTGAACTTAGGGTTTTTCCTGCTTTTTTGGCTTTAGTTATGTCTTTGTTTACTTAATTTGTGATTATATCCGTTGATTCGTGATTATATCTGCTTAGATGCTCCTGTGTTTCGTTATTTTAATGAATTTTCGGAAGTATTCATTTCTTTCAATAAATGTATAGTGATGAGGAGTAAGGATCTCATCAGCTATCCTATTCAAGAAATATCGGGCCGTCATAGGAACACGGGGATGAGAGTCAGCAGCGCTGACTTGAGTTTTGGGCACCCTTAGTTCAAAGAGTGTAGATGCGTTACCCAATGGCCGAAACGGGTCAGCGACACAGACAATAGGCGGCGCAGACTAGGAAAAGCAGCTCGACCTCACGGTGGTGCCTGAGAAAGACTTAGAGAAGGAAACATCTCTAATAGAAACAAAGACTACAAGGATGGTTGCACAGATAAGACCGAAGAACGACATATACGAAAGGTTCAATTACGCCCTGTATAAAAGTCAGCGCAGACGGAGGCTCGTCCAAGTAAGGCCGGCGCAGACAAAAAACTCACTTGGATGAAGTCAGCACAGACGAGGGGCAGAAGCAACCAACATTGGTGAAAGGACCACACGTTCAGTATAAAGCTGCAAATTAGTTAGAAAAGTTTGTTGATAGATAGAGATTGATGATCGTACTCCGCATGTGGCGTACGTGAGTGACCTGTAAAGTCCATTTTACCCTTCGCCCTAATGTTTCTCTATAAATACCTCATGTAATCCATCGTTATACTCACGCAATAATATCTTAAAATATCTGGAAGTTCTTTGGCTACAAGTTTTCTCTTCGTTTCTCGATCACGCAGGTTAATCCGAATACTTTCTTCACTCTTTTAGATTCAGGCATGAATGTTAAGTTTCAACAACTGGCGCCGTCTGTGGGAAAATCTGAGTTAAGGCGTGTGTTTTAGGAAGATATCTGGGTGTCCTTATGCATGTTCTTGCTAGAGCTAGATATGGGTGTTCGAGTGTAAATCTAGGTGGGAATGGGAGTTTTACTACCAAATCTGTGTTTGTGTTTACATTCTGACCGTATCTGAGTATTATGCGCAAGAAGGGATAGAATAATCATGCGATCTGTTTATAAATAATTAGCATAGCTCATTTTTGCATTGTTAATCGACAAGATACAACGGTTGCCCTGATTTTTTTTCGATCTATTTGAATTGCTAAGATCTGGTCGGTCTCCGTCACCCTGCATGAACAAAGGAGAAATAGCAGGGGAGTGAGAAGATTTTTTGAAACATCTTTGGGAATTGTGCCATTTTTGATTTTTTAAAATTTTATGTTCTCTACTGATCGTTGATTTTGCTTGTCTGAGTTTCACGTGTGCCCGATAGGAGCCGGGTGAGGTAATTTTCTTTCTCCGCTTTCGATAACTCGCTGTTTATCATGATTAACTTTTGCATTTTCTCGAGAATACACTTCGCCGGAAAATACTTTTTATCATGGGAATATCCTTTATCTAAATGCAAGCGACGGGAATTATGTTCACTATTCTGGGTTTATTTCCCAGAAAAGAAGAATGTTCATATCAGAAGGGCTTCAAAAAGGATTTCTATAATTTTATTTCTATCCATGAATTTCCGTACATTTGATCTGGAATCATTCTATGGGCCGGAGTTCGTGGGTTTTCTTTTAGAATCTATCTCTATTATGGGGACGCTTATGGGCCCACTTATCATGCAATGGGCACTACATGCAACAGTAGAAGTCAGCACAACTTATATGCGTTGTTATGTTTTTGTTCTTAACTCACCATTTTTTCTCGATCACGCAGTCACACAGTGAACAGGTACTGCGCGATGGCAACCAATGAGCACCGCAAAGATCTGAACAAAGTTTTCGAAGTAGCTGCAAGAAACATAAGTACTCAACCAGCTGACGACACATCGACTAAGGGAATTGATTTGACTGGGCTCACTTCGCCGGGCTTCACCGCGATTCACAACACAATCCCGGGTTCTGTACAGTCTAATATGGGAATAATTATGCCCGCTACTGCTACCACTGCTCTCACTCCGGGACTGGCCAATGCCCCTACCACTGAACAAATGTTAGCCATGATCAACTATGCGACTGTGCGTTCATTGATGGGCATCACTCAACCCACCACTACACCAGGGGGAATTCTAAATGCTCAAAGGACAGTTCCTGCGCCGGCACAAGCCAAGGAGGGAGGGGAAGTAATACCTGCGCAGACAAGAGAGAACATGAAAGTAAGCATTATTTGTATAACATGCATCGAAATTAAATACTTATGTTATCATAAGTATACATTTGTGCTAGCAAATGTATACATTCTGGTATACATTTATCCTTTCTGGTAATACTTATGTATTTGAAATGTAAAGTTTATGTTCACATAAAGTAAATGTTTCTGCCCATAAATGTATTACTTGTGAATAGTACATATATTAGTTAACATTTGTACCCAGAAATGTATTACTTTGTATCTATCAAAGTAAATATTATCCTTACTAACCATTGTTTCTGTTATTATTAATTTGATTTTTAGTATGAGGCAGAAGAAAGGGGTTACAAAAGGAAAAGGAAAGACAAGTGAGCCTGAAGGGTATTATTTATACTCATTAATAATTGATAATGAATGAAATCAACACCTAACTATAAAGCAATAAACGACACAATATTTACGTGGCTCGATCACCAAGACCTACGTCCACGAGAGTTCTTCGGGTTTTTCACTATACTTCAAGAGAGTGACATGTTACAAGTGTAGTGCTAGAATGAGTAGAATCCCCCAACTCTTATGATAGACCTTCTATTTATAGACATGAGAGTGAGCCCTAACGCCTCAAGCTCATTCACTAAGATAATTGGGCCTAAAGCCCCTTAATGCCTTAGTAAATTTATCTTTAACTCCTAACTAGAGCCTTCAGCTCCGTGGGCTTCATTATCTTGTGACTGCGCAGACAATTCGGGTTCTTTATCCCGCGCGGGTGCTTCAAGCTCTTTATCCTGCGCAGGTGCTTCAGTTCCTTTTACTCCATCGCTTGGAAAGTGGAATTCTCCCTTTATCTGTGCTGAATAGTCTCTTCGAGCTGCGTCTTCACTTAAACCCGCGCTGGTTAGTTTACTCAATAACAGTAATAATAATAATAATTAGGTAAAATAGACTTGAATTACTAAGCACAACGCTGATGAGTATTCCAGTCCTCATCAATAATATATGCTTATATTACTGATATTAGTTGCACCAAATGTTTATTCTATTTTAAAGTACTGATTATTTTTAGTGTTAATTTGATTTTTAGCATGGAGAAGAATAGACCTTCCAAAAGAGAAGCATAAAGAAGCGAGTCTGAAACTGAAAGGTAATATTTATTATGTATAGTTTATTGTTTATTTTTGTTTTAAAGTAATAATTACTATTAAGAAATATATATTTTGTTTGGTTTGTTATGTAGAGTTGTGAAGCCGAGAAAAATCAGAAAGGACTTAGCAGATGCATCTACAAGTCATCCTTTAAGGTATTTAGTTTTATATTTCAATTAGTATGTTACATATTAATTTTATTGATTGGCTTATATTAACTAATGTTTTCTTATGGTATATTGTATGTAGTGAAACTGTGAAAGAGAGTAAGAAACTGAAAGATGTTTTAATAAAATCCAAAAAAGAAAAAAGAAGTTCAGGTAGTTGTCAAGCAAGAAAGGTAAGTTTTATTTGTAATTTATTGTGCTGTATTTCGAAAGTATACATTTGTACCACAGAATGTAATTGTTACAATGTATACATGTAAACATTATTAGTAAATTTATCTAGAAAATGATTCTGATTTTAGAATTTTTACAATATTCAATATAAAAGTATACTTTCTATTGAATAATGTACAAGTGTCTACTCATAAGTATATTATTTTGATTAAATTCTTTCAAATGGTATATTGGCTGGAAACTTCCTCGTGCCCGATAGATCACCAAATTGGTGAGCTGGGCCTGGGATGTATAACAACGCTACGTACCTTTGAATGCTTAATTTTTCAATTTTCAATGTTTACTTGTGAATAAATGAAAAGTAAACTTTCTGTTTAGATAAAAGTGTACTTTCTGTTTGAATAATGTACATGTGTCTGCTCATAAATGTATTACTTGTGATTGAATTCATTGAAATGGTATATCGGCTGAAAACTTTCCTCGTGCCCGATAGATCACCAAATTGGTGAGTTGGGTCTGGGATGTGTAACAACGCCACGTACCTTTGAATGCTTAATTTTTCAATTTTCAATGTTTAATTATTAAATGTAATACTTATGTTTAGCACTTATTCAACATTCAAATGATAAGTATACTTTCTTTTTTAATAAAGTAATTGTTTCAGGTCATAAATGTATTTCTAAAATGTAATATGAAATATAAACATAGTAATCTTTGTTCTTATGTAGGTATAAAGTTAAATGTAAACCCGCAAAGCTATGGGATTTGATTTCAATATTAAATGAAGCTCAAAAAAATAGTATTAAGAATGTGGGGTTTGGGGGTTTATTGTCATTCACTGATTGAAAATATGTTTGTTGGAGTAACATCTTTTGGTTTATAGAAAATTTCAATCCTCATTCGCGAGTTTTAGCTTTTGAGAATGGGCAGAACATAGTTCTCACAGCTGCAGATATAGAAGACTTGTTTTTATTACCTAGAGGTACAGGTGAAGGGTCTTCTGTTATGTATTATGAGAGAAAAGATGAGTTAGATTTTGAAGAAGTTTAGAATTATAAGGAACGATTGGGTTTAGGTGATGTACCTACCCTAAAATTTGTGTTTGATCTGTTAGCTAACAGTAGTGATGCTTAGTTTAACAATGACGGTGATGATTTTGTCGTTTTCTTTATTCTCTATGCAATGTGTACGTTTCTGGCTCCTACCGCTAACACAACAGTTGAGCTGAGTCTCCTTAGAATTCCCCTGGATGTTAGAAATATTGGTAAACGCGATTGGTGCTCGTTCGTTGTGAAAAAGTTGTGTAAGGTGTTAGAATCATTCAAAGAAAAGAATTATAAGGTGATTAATGGATGTCTGCCAGTTTTACCTCTTCTCTACTGCCACCGTTTCAAGTGGCAGGGGTATTTGTCAGCCATATACCCTGCCACTTATTCAACATTGGACACCTCAAAAGTTCAATGATCGATTTAAGGAAGAGATTCATGGGGATTCTGTGTTTGGCCGTGGTGAATGGGTGGAAGGTGTGTTCCCTATTAGTGAACACAAAAATAAAAAAGTGACTGCAGACATGAAGGATTATTAGCCCCAACGAGATTGTTTCTTGGATATCTTAATTTACCATACAACGATTAATCCTAACATGCTCCTATGAATTTAATTGCTGCACGTTGGAGTTAGAATTACTTACTTGTAAACTGTATGCAGAGGCTGTCAATGATTGAATTGAACGACTCCAGTTCTGATCTTCTGAACTGTGTCCCGCTCAGCTTTCACCGTTGGATGGACAACGAGTTATGAAAGTCCCAAGAGAGAACTCTGCTTCACACGTCTGGCGCCTCCCTACTGCTCTCAAAACCCTAATATTTTAGTGTGTCTTTTTCCTGAGAGCAGACAGCTGTATTTAAAAAAAAATACACGTATGGGGTACCAGTTTCTTAGTGCTAGGCGATTTCTCCCTCTGCTAGGTGATTTATGCCTAATTGTTCTAATTTTAGGGGCTTGCATGTGCATATTTTAAGTTAAATCTTCTGGAAATTGGTGCGTTTTATGGTGTATTTTATGCTTTGCAGGAGATTTAGGATTTTGAGATGAAGAGTGCAAATGTTGGAGAGTTTGGGCTAAGAATTACGTTTTTGTGCATACTCTGGCACGTCAGAGAAGCGAAGCCCCGCGCTGCAGAGCAGATCCAATCGCCAGAGGAATCAATAGCCAGAGAAATGAAAAGCCAGAGAAGTGAAAAATCAGAGCAGCGAAGTCAGGACAGAGAAACCGAGAGTCAGAGCAGAGGAGAAAGTTAGCTCTGACTCAACAGCAGAGCGGAGGAGAAGGATGCTAGAGCCGCGATTTCCGCCAGAGTGGAGATTGCTTGCTGAGTACGCCAGCTGGACTTACCTAAGTACACGATTCTATTGCCTTTAAGAGTCCAACTTTACATGGCAACTTTCATGGTAATCAAGAAGGATTTGAAGTCTATAAATAGGGCCATAATTTTCATTGTAAAAATCAATCCTTCGGCCTCCAGGCGTGTAGTTAGATAATTCTCTTTGCCCTAATCTTTAGTTTCCGCCAAGTTAGCTAAAGCTTAGGTTTATTGCTTTTCTAGTGTTAGTTTCGATTATTGTTCTGAGTTAGTTTAGTATAATTCTTTTAATTCATGTTTTAGATTAGTTCCCGTTTAGAGTTGTAATTACGTGACAGATTACTTCTCGAGACGATTTACGGTATTTCTTTAATCAAGTTTATTTATTTGGTTTTACCTGCGTTTCCTTTAAATTCTGCAATTTAAATCATGCACTTTGAAATATGCAATTTAGTTTCTGCCTAGTTAGATTAGAATAGAAGATTTTAATTAAAGTTATTTAAATTCAATTTGCCTAGTTAATTCCTTTACTTTAAGTTCATTCAATTCTTGCCTAGGGTTTAATAGTTTAATTCGCCTAGATAATTTTAAGATTAAGTTTTTAGTTAAGTTTAATTTACAAGCATTAGTTAATAATTCCTTTTCGCCTAGTTAAGTTTAATTCACGTTAATTTACTTTCCATGTTTTAGTTTAATAATCCAACCTTTACTGTTTTCGTTGTGACATAATTAAAAGCCCTTAAAGATCTTCCTTGAGAGATGACACTGGGTCAACTTACCATCACTAGGATGCCCTTGTTCTATTGCAAGTCAAACTAGAGGTGTTCTAGGTTGAGTCAAATTTTGGCGCCGTTGCCGGGGAAGGTTTTAGGCTTTTTAGTTGTGTCATTGTTCTTTCCGTTTTTACTTGCTTTATTTTTCTTTTTCTTGTTTTTGGTTACTGTCTCCCTCCGGTGCGTTTAATCCGTGTGTTAAGTGCTGTGTTTACAGAGCAGCCCGGTGACAAGGAAGAAGAAGAGCGCTGCTAGCCCTGCAAGCACACCAGCGCTGCAAGTCCAGCACTACAAAGAACCAGCCATCCGCCATCATGCTTCGAGCTTAAGATTGGAATTCTATGGCAGATTATTATGATATTTGTGAGTACATGAGCCTTTTGGAGGAAGCAATTCCCAAGTATGGAGTTACGCAGATCCAATACCATGAAGTCATACGAACGTTGGCGAAAGTGCCCAAACTTTTTAAGGTTGGGCATAACTCCCAAATACATTTGCGTGATTCTGATCCTGAGAGCACCATTCAAGCCTTCATACACGCTGACTCAACTAGAAACACCTCTAAGTTGACTTGCAATAGAACAAGGACATCCTAGTGATGGTAAGTTGACCCAGTGTCATCTCTCAAGGAAAGTCTTTAAGGGCTTTTAGTAGTATCGTAAGAAAAAGAAATAAAGAAAGCAGTAAAGATATTGATTATTAAACTAGAACTGAAACTTAAAAACTTAAACTTAAATTGAATTTAAACTTAACCTAGGCAAGAATTTAAACAACTCAAATTAAACCTAACTTAAGAAATTAAATACTTGTAAATTAAAAACCAACTAATCTAGGCGTGAAACTAAAGTGCATAATTTAAATTGCATAATTAAAAAGAAAGCATAAACACGAACGAAAAACGTAAACATGATTAAACAAAATAAATTGAATTGAATTACGAAATACCGTAAAATCCTTGAACGTGCAATTGTGTCACTCAATCACAATCCAAGAATAAAAACTAAATAAAACTAAATTGAAACCTAATTAAAAACAATAAAATTCGAAACTATGAAAGCACTAAGAAAGCAAGTAAATCCTAAGCTTCAGATGCCAACAGATCGCAAAGATGGCGTCTAGAACTAGGGCAAAGGATGATGATTACAATGAAAAGTATGGCCCTATTTATAGACTTCGAATCCCTATGGATCACCATGGAAGTTGCCATGCAAAGCCGGACTCTAAAAGGAATAGAATCGTGCAAAGGAAGGTAAGTCCAGCTGTGACGCGCGCTGCAAGTCATCTCCATTCTGGCCGAATTCGCGGCTCTCGCCAGAGAAACGGCTTCCGCTCTGGCGCACTTGTCTGCTCTGACTCTCGGTTCCTCTGGCGATTCACTTCGCTGCTTTTGATTTCTCTGGCTTTGATTCCTCTGGCGCTTTCGATTCCTTTGGCTTTGATTCCTCTAGCGCTTTCGATTCCTCTGGCGCTTTCGATTTCGCTGCTCTGGCATGCGGGGCTTCACTTCTCTGACATGCCAGAGTATGCACAAAAACGTAATTCTTAGCCCAAACTCTCTAGAATTTGCACTCTTCATCTCGAAATTCTAAATCTCCTGCAAAACATAAAATACACCATAAAACGCACCAATTTCCAGAAGATTTAACTTAAAATATGCACATGCAAGCCCCTAAAATTAGAACAATTAGGCATAAATCAACCCCCCCACACTTAGCCTTTTGCTTGTCCTCAAGCAAAATCCGTATGAATCCTAGGAAGAGATTGATTTCTACAATGCTAATTTCCATCCAAACGTTCTCAAAGTCAATTCAAAATTTTACAATCAACACACATATCTCGATCATGCAAGTAACTCAAAGTTTAAGAAGCAACAAAAGAGTAATGTAAATAATTCGATCAGACCCAATTCTCCGCTAGAAGTGAATTCCCTAATGTGATCGCCTTTATAATCAATATCACCATTTTTCACACTTTGTGTGCTTAAGATTTTCGACATTTGAGCCATAATTCGTGAAATAAAAACCATTTGGATGTACTCCAAAGTCTTTTCACGTGGTTTCCCATGCTCATAGTTAGACTAGAGGAGCAGAGACTCAGAGCTGTCACGTTTTCAGAACAGGCCAGATGTTTCAGAGCTGGCAATTTTGAAGTTGGCAATTCGTCCAACATTTTTCACATTTCACAGATAAGATACGATCGTAGGCAATCACAATGACAACACTCCTTCTAGCATCTACCGGACAAATCATGTTTTACTTACTTACAATCGTGTTGCAACAAAACTCAAATTCTTTGCATAAACAAGAAACATATATCAAGAGTAAAACAAGAATAACCACCATTCATTCACAAACCCGAAATTCGCATCGAAAACCATCTACTCTTCCACAAATTCATAAAAATTAGCAAGATTCGAGACTAAAAACTAAGCATAGAAAGACTAATCTCGCCCAATTGAAAGCATAAACACAATAAAACACCCCCCCCACACTTAAAGCATGCCATGTCCTCAGGGCACAAAAGAAATAAGAAGAGTTGAGAAAACGTCCCTGATTATCGGCATGGAGAAACTGAAGCATCGTGCGAGGTAGTGAAGAGGGGAATTCGCTATCTGAGGCAGAGTGAAGAGTGGCCACGCTGAATCAGGGCAGTGCTAACAGAGCAGCGCGGAGAAGTATAGCGCTGGCATGGCAGCGCGGAGAAGTATAGCGCTGGCATGCAGTAGCGGTGGTGGCAGCAGCGCTGGCGGCATATTGAGAATTACAGCGCTGAAAACAAGACATGCACACCAAGCATCATAGTATCCGCAAAGCAACTGAAACTTAGGAAAGACTCAAAACAAACAACGAAAAACAAAGAAAGAACAAGAAAAACAAAAACTAAAAATAAACCAACGGTGGGTTGCCTCCCACCAAGCGCTAGAGTTAAAGTCTCCAGCCCGACTTCAGATCTGACCCTTAGTGAGGATCGTGCAGAGTGTGAGACTCCACCACCATCGGAATACTCATCTGCCCATAATCGGATTTCATGCGATGACCCTCTCCTCTGAAATTCTCCTTAGTATTCTCACCAGGGTCAAACACATCCTTTAGCAACACACCCTCTTTCTCTCGAGACAGCTCTGCCGATCTGAGAACCGGCGTCTCCTTTTCTTCTTTCGGGCCAGTGCTCATCAAATTCTCCTTAGTAAAATTCTGGCAAGTGTTCATCATAGCAGGCTGGATGGGCAGCGCTGGGCTCGTCAGAACTGGCGAAAGATGTGTAGCGCTGGCGTCCTTCGTCATAGTTGGCGGAGTAGTCAGAGCTGGGCTCGTCAGAGCTGGAGTGCTGGATAGAGCTGGCAGAAGACTGTTAGCGCTGAAAATTCCCACTTCTTCCACATGGTCAGAAATCTCAACAAAAGAACAAAAATGCATTAAAGAGGTAGGAATAACAGGCTTCTTATCGAAAACTGAGAATATTACCGATCTATCGGACCCCGCCATACTCACAGTTCCAGATCCCAGATCAATGCGAGTCTGGGTAGTAGCCATAAAAGGCCGTCCGAGTAGAACAAGATGTCCATTCTCTCCTATAACGCCCTGCCCTGCATCAAGCACCACGAAATCTGCCCGCACTTTAATTCCTCTCACCGTGACTTCGACATCCTCTAAAATGCCACGGGTGCTGCTAATTGCGCCATCGGCTAGCTGAATTCTCGTATTCGTGCATTTCAACTCATCTTCTTTTCTGCCCAATTTCTGAAAAATAGCAAACGGCATTACATTGATTGCCGCACCTAAGTCTAACATTCCCGAGAACTCTCCAGCTCTACCCAAACCAATACTAAGAATAAAGCTGCCAGGATCTCCTTGCTTCGGTAATGGTTGGGTTAGATCAACAATCGGTGGTGGCAGAGGTGGGCTGGGATGTTGGACAACTTTCGGTGGTCGATACGGCGTAGTAGACTTGTGGAGAGTTAGCTCTGGCCGCCTTATCAACTCTGGCGCTCGTCTCAGCTCTGGTGCTCTTCTTAGCTCTGGCGTCCTTATCAGCTTAGGTGCCTTTCTCATGCCATAGTTTTGCAGAACTGGATTTGGCATGACTGACCATTGCAATGCTGCACTTGGCAAGGCTGCACTCTGCGGGGCCGGATTTTGCATAGCTGAACTACGCATGGCAGGATGCTGCAGAGCTAGACTTGGCATAGCTGGCTCCTGCAGAGCTGGATTCTGAAGTGTTAGATTCTGCAGTGCTGGAATCTGCAGTGCTGAAGGTTGCATAGCTGAATTCTGCATGGCTGGTTTCGGCAGGGCTAGGCTCTACAGAGCTGGATTCTGCAGAGCTGGACTTTCCATAGCTGAAAACTGTAGGGCTGAATTTTGCAAATCTGGATCTGGCAGTGCTGAGCTGGGCAGCGCTGCACTTGGCAGGGCTGGACTGGGCAGCGCTGTTACCTTCTTCTGCTCTAGTACCGTAGTCGGTTCCGACATCCTCGTCAGCTCTGGTACCTTGGTCTGCTCCGGAATCCATGTTTGTTCCGGTATCCAAGTCTGCTCTTCGAGAGCAGTGATAGCTAAAGCTTGGTGAGCTTGCAGAGGTTGACCATGAAATTTCCCGGGTTGCTGCTGTTGTTGCAATTGATTCAAGGTGTCCGACAGTTGCCCTACGGTGGTCTCAAGTCTTTTTATGGTGGATGCTTGAGACTCCATATTTTGCTTAGTCATCTCCATGTTCTGCTTGCTGATCTCCATGAAGGACTGCATAGTCTCCTCCAAAGACGGCCTCTGCTGTGGAACTTGCTTTTGAAACTGCTGCGCGTTCTGCAATTGTTGAGGTTGAAAGTTCCCTTGCTGCATTGGGGATGGTTGATACTGCTGTGGGTATTGTTGTGGAACGCTCGGCTGCGGTGGGAAGTATTATTGCTGCTGTTGATATCCCATATGGGATGGTCGGCGGAATTGACTCCCCCCAAAGTTTTGATTTCCCCATCCAGCGTTCGGCTGATTTCTCCATCCTCCAATAACATTTTGTTGGCCTTGATTCATGTTCTGCCCATAAGGTCTGCTTGGCCCTTGTTTGTAGCTTTGAAATCCTTGTGCCGCATAGACCTCAACTTGTCCTTCCGGAGTAAACTCTCCCATTCTATGACACTCATTGGCTCCATGGCTGAAATCTCCACATATACCACATGGCTCTACGTACTGCATGGCTGGATTCGGCGGGGCTGACATCGGCAGAGCAGGATTTGGCTGAGTTGTCATCGGCGGCGCTGAGCTCTGAACTGGAGAATTTTCCATCTTGAGCTGTTGAACTTCTCGCATGATCGAGGCCAATTGTTGCTGCATCTCGAACTGATTTGTCACGGCACTAGCCTCTACTCTCCTTCCACGGACGGACTTCTGTTGGGAGCTTTCGGCCAAGGTCTTGAAAATCTTTTTCAGATCTGCAGCGGTCTTTCGAGCTATGTTACCTCCTGCCGTGCTATCCACCATAAATTGGGCAGTTTGCACTAACCCATCGTAGAAGAACTGCATCAACATAACATTAGTGAATTGATGTTGAGGGCATTGACGGATGAGTTCTTCATATCTCTCCCAAGCTTCATGCAAAGGTTCGTCCACTCCTTGGGTGAACTCCATTATTTTCGTTCTCAGCTCCTGTGTCTTGTGACTTGGGTAGTATTTCAGCATGAATTTTTCACAAGCATCTCCCCACGTAGTGATAGAGTTGGGCGGCAGAGATAGCATCCACGTCCTCGCCCGGTCTTTAAGTGCATAGGGGAAACACTTGAGCTTGAGTTGGTCCTCCGTGAGGCTAAGCAGAGGAATCGTTTGCACTTGTGTGCAAAAATCTCGGATGAATTGCAGAGCATCCTCGCTTGGCATCCCGTGGAACACCGGCAGCAAATTCGAGTCATTGGGTTTGAGATTATAGTTTCTCACAGCAGTGGGGAGCACGATTGCCGACGTGTTGGTATCTCCGATCACCGGCCTGGTGAAGTCTCTCATGTATTCCATGTTTTGGGCCATCTCCTTCTTTTCCTCGTGTAAATTCTGCTTAGTGCGAAAATTGGCGGAGCTGGCCTCTTCCTCCTTAGCTTGTTCCGCCGTGTCTGTCGTGTGCTCTGTACGATCAGAGCTGACTTCCTCCTCGACTACGGTCTGCTCTGGAACGTTAGAGCTGGAGTCAGAGTGCGCCTCAGAATCAGAGTCAGAGTATAACACGTCTGCTCTGGTATGTGTCTGAGTGTTATCCAACGGGGACGTTAGTTTTCTTTTCAGACTACAGTGTCCCTGCATACACAACACTTAACACACGGATTAAACACACCGAGTGGAAGAAACGTAAAAACAAAAATGAAAAAAAAACTGGAAATTCAATAAAGCAAGTAAAAACGACACAACTAAAACGCCTAAAACTTTCCCCGGCAACGGCGCCAAAATTTGACTCAACTAGAAACACCTCTAAGTTGACTTGCAATAGAACAAGGACATCCTAGTGATGGTAAGTTGACCCAATGTCATCTCTCAAGGAAAGTCTTTAAGGGCTTTTAGTAGTATCGTAAGAAAAAGCAATAAAGAAAGCAGTAAAGAGATTGATTATTAAACTAGAACTGAAACTTAAAAACTTAAACTTAAATTGAATTTAAACTTAACCTAGGCAAGAATTTAAACAACTCAAATTAAACCTAACTTAAGAAATTAAATACTTGTAAATTAAAAACCAACTAATCTAGGTGTGAAACTAAAGTGCATAATTTAAATTGCATAATTAAAAAGAAAGCATAAACACGAACGAAAAACGTAAACATGATTAAACAAAATAAATTGAATTGAATTACGAAATACCGTAAAATCCTTGAACGTGCAATTGTGTCACTCAATCACAATCCAAGAATAAAAACTAAATAAAACTAAATTGAAACCTAATTAAAAACAATAAAATTCGAAACTATGAAAGCACTAAGAAAGCAAGTAAATCCTAAGCTTCGGATGCCAACAGATCGCAAAGATGGCGTCTAAAACTAGGGCAAAGGATGATGATTACAATGAAAAGTTTGGCCCTATTTATAGACTTCGAATCCCTATGGATCACCATGGAAGTTGCCATGCAAAGCCGGACTCTAAAAGGAATAGAATCGTGCAAAGGAAGGTAAGTCCAGCTGTGACGCGAGCTGCAAGTCATCTCCATTCTGGCCGAATTCGCGGCTCTCGCCAGAGAAACGGCTTCCGCTCTGGCGCACTTGTCTGCTCTGACTCTCGGTTCCTCTGGCGATTCACTTCGCTGCTTTTGATTTCTCTGGCTTTAATTTCTCTGGCTTTGATTCCTCTGGCGCTTTCGATTCCTCTGGCTTTGATTCCTCTGGTGCTTTCGATTTCGCTGCTCTGGCATGCGGGGCTTCGCTTCTCTGACATGCCAGAGTATGCACAAAAACGTAATTCTTAGCCCAAACTCTCCAGAATTTGCACTCTTCATCTGGAAATCCTAAATCTCCTGCAAAGCATAAAATACACCATAAAACGCACCAATTTCCAGAAGATTTAACTTAAAATATGCACATGCAAGCCCCTAAAATTAGAACAATTAGGCATAAATCACACGCGATCATGTCAGTCATTCAATCGGCACAACAGGATGTTAAGTTTGTGGATGCAACAGTAAAATGCTTTGAGACTCACGTCCTTCAAGTCGTTAGTTGGGTGAGAGATATGATACGCAAGTGCAAGGGAGAAAATCTAGACATGGAGGATTATGACAACAATGACAATGAGTTCACTGCTGAAAAGCCAATTGCTGAGATCATGACCGAGGAGGGACTTCTGCAAAGTTCAGCTCTGACAAGCCCAGCTCTGATGAGTCCAGCTATGATGAGCCTTGCTCTGATAAGTCAAGCTCCCAACGCTACCAACCACGTGCCAGCCCTGCGAAGTCCAGCGCTGCCAAGTCCAGCGCTGCCAAGTTCAACGCTGCCCAGTCCAGCCGTGCAAGGTCCAGCGCTGCCAAGCCCAGCTCTGCCGAGCTCAGCTCTGACGAGCCCCTGCCAGGAAGAGAAGGCAGCGCAGCAGAAACAAAAGGAGATGGAGAAAGAGGAGGTTCATGTGTCTTTGTTGGATGGCGATGAACAAACCGATTTGTTGGATGAGGATGTGATAGAGTTCGAATGTTTGGCAAATTTAGAGAAAGATTCCACCGAGATGTTGGAAGAGCCTGACTTGGCCTTCGCCAAGAGATTAAGTGATGCCAAGCAAAACAAAATCTCTACACCCTCTATTTCTAAGGTTGTTCAATTCTATTATATTGTTGCCTCTGATAAGTTCTTTTCTAATAATTTTACACAGGAATTTATCTATGATGCAAAAGAGGTGAACTCCACATGTCTAAAAGGGGCAAGCATGATTCCATCAATTCTATCTTTTGGAGCAGTAGATGTGGTGGATAATGAAGATGAAATGGTCCGAATAATGGAATGGTTCAAGCTTAAGTCTGATTTCGGATAACACTTGCTAAGTCGGGCTGGAGACTTTAACTCTAGCGCTTGGTGGAGGCAACCCACCGTTGGTTTGTTTATATCTTTCTTGTTTAGTTTTTCTTGTTCTTTCCTTGTTTTTAGTTGTTTGTTTTGTGTTTTTCCTAAGTTTCGGTTGCTTTGCGGATACTATGATTCTGGAGGTTTTCATGTTTTCAGCGCTGCACAGCAGCCAGCACTGCCCAGCTGCCAGCGCTGCTCTTCTCAGCGCTGCCCTGCCAGCGCTATCCTACCCAGCGCTGCCCTGATTCAGTGTTGCCGTTTCTACTCTGCAACATACCGCAAATCCCCCTCTTCACCGCCTCTCACGATGCTTCAGTTTTTCAATGCCGATAATCAGGGACGTTTTCTCAACTCTTCTTATTTCTTTTGTGCCCTGAGGACATGGCATGCTTTAAGTGTGGGGGGGTGTTTGTTGTGCTTATGCTTTCAATTGGGCGAGATTAGTCTTTCTATGCTTAGTTTTTGGTCTCGAATCTTGCTAATTTTTATGAATTTGTGGAAGAGAAGATGGTTTTCGATGTGCGTTTCGGGTTTGTGTTTGTTTGGTGGTTATTCTTATTTTACTTTTGATATTTGTTTATTGATTGTGCAAAGAATTATGAGTTTTGTTGCAACATTTTTGTAAGTAAGTAAAACGTGATTTGTCCGGTAGATGCTAGAAGGAGTGTTGTCATTGTGATTGCCTACGATCGTATCTTATCTGTGAAATGTGAAAAATATTGGACGAATTGCCAACTCTGAAACATCTGGCCTGTTCTGAAAACGTGACAGCTCTGAGTCTCTGCTCCTCTAGTCTAACTATGAGCATGGGAAACCACGTGAAAAGACTTTGGATTACATCCAAATGATTTTTATTTCATGAATTATGGCTCAACTGTCGAAATCTAAAGCACACAAAGTGTGAAAAAAGGGTGATATTGATTATAAAGGCGATCACATTAGGGAATTTACTTCTAGCGGAGAATTGGGTCTGATCGAATTACTTGCATTACTGTTTTGTTGCTTCTTAAACTTTGAGTTACTTGCATGATAGAGAGATGTGTGTTGTTGGTAAAATTTTGAATTGACTTTTTGAATGTTTGGATGGAAATAAGCATCGTTGAAACCAATTTCTTCCTAGGATTCATATTGATTTTGCTTGAGGACAAGCAAAAGGCTAAGTGTGGGGGGGTTGATTTATGCCTAATTGTTCTAATTTTAGGGGCTTGCATGTGCATATTTTAAGTTAAATCATCTGGAAATTGGTGCGTTTTATGGTGTATTTTATGCTTTGCAGGAGATTTAGGATTTCGAGATGAAGAGTGCAAATGTTGGAGAGTTTGGGCTAAGAATTACGTTTTTGTGCATACTCTGGCACGTCAGAGAAGCAAAGCCCCGCGCTGCAGAGCAGATCCAATCGCCAGAGGAATCAATAGCCAGAGAAATGAAAAGCCAGAGAAATGAAAAGCCAGAGAATTGAAAAATTAGAGCAGCGAAGTCATCACCAGAGCAGCGAAGTCAGGGCAGAGAAACCGAGAGTCAGAGCAGAGGAGAAAGTTAGCTCTGACTCAACAGCCAGAGCGGAGGAGAAGGATACCAGAGCCGTGATTTCCGCCAGAGTGGAGATTACTTGCTGAGTACGCCAGCTGGACTTACCTAAGTACACGATTCTATTGCCTTTAAGAGTCCAACTTTACATGACAACTTTCATGGTAATCAAGAAGGATTTGAAGTCTATAAATAGGGCCATAATTTTCATTGTAAAAATCAATCCTTCGGCCTCCAGGCGTGTAGTTAGATAATTCTCTTTGCCCTAATCTTTAGTTTCCGCCAAGTTAGCTAAAGCTTAGGTTTATTGCTTTTCTAGTGTTAGTTTCGATTATTGTTCTGAGTTAGTTTAGTATAATTCTTTTAATTCATGTTTTAGATTAGTTCCCGTTTAGAGTTGTAATTACGTGACAGATTACTTCTCGAGACGATTTACGGTATTTCTTTAATCAAGTTTATTTATTTGCTTTTACCTGCGTTTCCTTTAAATTCTGCAATTTAAATCATGCACTTTAAATTATGCAATTTAGTTTCTGCCTAGTTAGATTAGAATAGAAGATTTTAATTAAAGTTATTTAAATTTAATTTGCCTAGTTAATTTATTTACTTTAAGTTCATTCAATTCTTGCCTAGGGTTTAATAGTTTAATTCGCCTAGATAATTTTAAGATTAAGTTTTTAGTTAAGTTTAATTTACAAGCATTAGTTAATAATTCATTTTCGCCTAGTTAAGTTTAATTCACGTTAATTTACTTTCCATGTTTTAGTTTAATAATCCAACCTTTACTGTTTTCGTTGTGACATAATTAAAAGCCCTTAAAGATCTTCCTTGAGAGATGACACTGGGTCAACTTACCATCACTAGGATGTCCTTGTTCTATTGCAAGTCAAACTAGAGGTGTTCTAGGTTGAGTCACTAGGGCAAGGAGACTTTGGGCCAGTCCAGGGACCAGATACAAGGAATAAAGATGGGCCTCAAATAAATTAATTCTCCATGGTCAGCCCAGACCATAATTAATTTATGAATATTAGTTCATTCCACTAGAGAACCAATATTGACTTACCCCTTTATTGCTGGTGATGAGTCGGGGCTTGTATTTAGACTTATTAAATCTCCGTATTTAAAATATCCGACATCCATTAATTAATTAGAGCTCTGACAGCTTAAATTAATTAATCTCTTTATAATCCTTAAGCAGTACCACTCAAACTTTATTATTGCGCCTGAACTTAATCAACCTGCAGGGTTTAACGCAATAAACCTTATTGAGCTCCTTAAGGGGATGTCATTATCCTTTACCGGATACGGGTACTAATACAGATAATCAAATATCATATATTGACCGCTATCATCCAAGATACAGAGTACTCAAGTTACTATATAACTCTCACCCATAGTAAATCAAAGTGATACACGAATCAACACATATATTCAAAATCTTATTAGTATTAAGATTCTATTAAGTCACCGAGATCTTGATTCTTCACTTATGTCAGACAGAAGAATACATCTCACTGTGATCCTATCAATACGCTATGACGTACCAGTATAGATAAGTAGTCAAGATAAACCACTTCCATCTATACCGCAGCCTAAACCAATGACTCGTCCTAAAGTCATTTCGACTGTGATTATTTTATATCTCTTAAGGTTATTCCAATTATATGATCTTCTGTGATCTACAACACACCATATAATCTATTTATAAAGAGATAAGGAACATACATGTGCAATCATGAACACAATCAGATAGGAGATTAGATAGTGGTAACAGGAAACATTGTATACAAGCATAAAACGTTCTTGCTTTACAGTATACAAATCTAACAAGACATGGATGGAAAGAAGAAAAATAGAGATGCAGAGGAACCAAGGCAATGTCCACGTGATGAAGCTTTTCTAACAAGCTCTGAATTTATCACGTACAAGCTGCCTGAAGACGAAAAAATAGATATGTGCATTAGTGCCATATCCAAAAATGTAAGTTTATATATTTTATTAACAATTATCATATTTTATTTTGTTATTTTCGTTCATATATCTAAATTTATTACTCCCTCCGTCCCAGCTTTTTGTATCCACTTTTAGTTGTAAATTACAAAAAGCTGGGACGGAGGGAGTATATTTTTATAGGATTCGCAAAAGTCATTTCTGATTCTGAAGAGAGACTTCAATGTGATTGTGTCCAATCACATGGATCATGTTGAAGAGTTGAAGAAAAGCACGCCAAAAATTGTTGAAGTAGAGTGTGGACCGTCTGTATCTCCTACTCTACCTTCACAGACGGATAGTGAATTCTGGAAAAGTGATGAAGTTATTAAGAAAGTGGAAGAAATTATTAAGAATTTTAGCACGGTCAATAAGGAGAAGATTCTGAACAATGACTATCCTATCTTTGATTTGAATGAAATTCTGTCGCAACAAAGTTTTCAGCCAAGTAACTTTTGATTAATTTTTATTTTCATTTAATCTTTATTATTTAGTTTAGTATTATTTTTACAGCTTACCATTTTATTTATTTGTAAAATCAGTGGAGGAGGACAGAGTTGAACAATGTTTGGACAAGGAAAATGTGCAAGCTGGGCAGGAAAATGTTTAAGGTGGGAATGAAAATCTGAAAGAAGTTAATACTTCTTTGGATGGTTCTGATATTGTGATCGGATTATCTTACAGGATGCGTAAGTATAAACACTATTTAATTTTAGTTTATGTCTTTATAAATTAGTTTAGTATTAGTTGCTACAACTTATGATTTTATACATTTATAAATGCAGAAGAAGAGTATGGAGTTCTTGAAGAGATGATAAAACCACAACCTGAAACGCAAGTGAATGCTAATCCAAATCTAAAAACGTTTACAAGGAGGAAGAAGAAAGGGATTGAGGATCCAGATGTTCCAACTTTTCTTCTGTTGAGTCAATCTTCGGTGGAAGAATCTCAGGAATATGCAGGTGAAATGAATGCTATTAGAAATTGCATGACAATTGCTAATTGAACTTTTAATTTTTATCCAGAGAAGTAATAAATGTATAACTTCTACACAATGGAAGTAAACTTTGCTATTTTTGTTTTGAGAGCATGAAGAAACTGAATCAAGTAGATGTTGAACATGAAATTTATCAACAAAAATCTACTGATATAGAAATGTGTGAAACTGTCAGGGAGCATTGCAAGTTGGATAAATTTGATGAAGGTAATTAATACTTTTATTACTTTCTTTCTTTACAATTCAATAATTTTATGAAATGTACAAATTTGTGATAATAAATATAATACTTAAACTGAATTAAAATATACATTACTTATGAAAAAGTATTTCTTGCTTAATGAATATAAACTTGATTTTTGTAACTTGTAGCGATGAATATGTGCTCCGTTGATCCTATGCAATGCTCCTCCAATATTGAATGGATGACGGATATGCCTACTTTCAAGAGCCGAATCAGGATTAATAAGGCCAAATATTGGAAGGAGATGAGTCGTTAGGAAAAGGATATCGCCGACTTCTGTTTCCATGAGCACAGGCCTATGAACACTATGTAAATTTGATGTCTTATTTTCTATTGATTCTCCTATTAATATAATACTTTTAAGTATAACAACTAACTAATATCAAATTTCAGGAGCAATGTGTTTATGCACAATCTATATCGCTGGAAGTTTGTAATGAACTTCAACGGTATTAGATCTTTGAGTGATAGTTGTTTCATAGATACAATTGTGATTGATGCTTGGGCTTTGATGTCGAATAAAAAAAACAAGTTTTACTCTTTGAAGAAATCAACTCAGCCACGAAACTTCTATTTTAACATGCAGCATTCAGTACGTTCTAAATTCTTTGTATTTATTATTTTTTTGAATTGATAATTTTATAATTATTTCTTCATTTTGTCATTGTTTTTGCTGCAGTCTTATCTTGAATGCATTTTGAGATGTGATGATCCTAAACTTATTGAAAGTAAAGCATTTGATGTGAGGAGCTGCTGGCACTTCTGCTTAAAACAAATGATTCAACTTAATGACTTGAAGTCATTCACATTCGTAAGTAAAATAATTTATAATACTTTCATTATGCAAATTATAGTTTCTTGCAATTCAATCTACTTTATTTCATTACTTACATAAGTAAACTTTCTGTTTGAAGAAAGTTGCTCATAAATGTATTACTTTTGATTAAATTCTTTCAAATGGTATATCGGCTGGAAACTTTCCTCGTGCCCGATAGATCACCAAATTGATGAGCTGGGTCTGGGATGTGTAACAACGCCACGTACCTTTGAATGATTAATTTTTCAATTTTCAATGTATACTTGTGAATAAATGAAAAGTAAACTTTATTTTGTTTATTTTTGAGTAGTTTTTCATCCCTATCTGTATCAAATTCCATTTCATTGGGGTTGTTGTCAATATTGATCAAACGAAGATTCAATATTTGGACAACATCTTGGGAAACTGTGAAGAGGGGAATGAAATTTGGATGCTTCTCCAAGTTGTGGTATGTCTTTTTAGTGAAGTATATTAATTTACTGATTGGCTAACTTAAATATTGTTTATATAACTTAACTAATTGTTTAGGTTTTTCAGAAACAACTGTTGGGAACCCCATGGAATATCAGGTTTTATTTTGATGATAACAAAATCCTTAGGTTTAATTTGTAATAGACTAAAACTATTTTGAACTCAAGTGTTAGAGTTCGTTTCTAGTTTAGTTAGCCGTTCTGAAGACTGAAGACTGAAGGACTGAAGGACTGAAGACTAAAGATACCAACTGAAGTATCAGTTGAAGAATCAGTTCAGAACTGATTACTTAATGCGTGCTTCGAGGACTCAGCAGACTGATACTAAAGTCAAGTATCAGTTAAACATTCTTCCTCCCTCGGACTGAACTTCCAACGTTCAAAGGAAGTCACATGCTTACACAGTACAGCCGCATTAAATGCAGAGATCTCAGGATCATCCCTCTCTGCAGAGGTCATTCCTATTTGGTGGCTACTTTATCAGAGAAGTCACATCTCCTGTCCCTCAAGAGAGCCGTTTCCACCAAACAAGGAACCTCGAAGATTGAAGCCTCAGCCCAAATTTGAAATGCTCTCCAACGGAAGAAATCTTGAAGACGTTCTCCGCCAACGGATCCATTCAAGACCTCTCCAATAAATAGCGCTCGAGGATCAACTTCAATCTTCACCGATTGAACGACCTTAGCTGAAGCTCTGCCGAAATTGCTACTCAGCCCAAAGCTTAATCTCCCCAAAGCTTGAATCGAAGAAGAGAATTCCAAAGCCAAAATCAGTCACTACTGATTACACACATTCTCTTAGACCTTAGGCATATATCTGTTTACCCAAAAGCCCAGGTCAAAACTTGCTCCAAAGAACTTGTTCTTTGACGTCTAGTTGGTAAGTTTTTCAAACCTCTTTTCGTGAGAAAGAAACCGAGTGTTTGAGTGAAAAGGAGTTCAGGAAGGTACTCTGACTCCGTGAGATCCTAGTGCAAGGTCGTGCTAGGAGTGAGAAATCCGACGCGAGTGAAGCGTGGGTACTGAAGTAAGGTCTCTTCAGTGAAATGGTTGTGTGCACCTGGCAAGCACACGGTACGGTTTACAGTGCACCAATTAAGCACTTGCGGAGTGGATTTTTGGTCTGATCAACCGAGCGTGGATGTAGGAAAGTATTTTCCGAACCACGTAAAACTCTTTGTGTTATTAATTTACAGCTTTCAATCTTTACATTCTTATTTGTGTTCTTACTTTTGATAAACTGAATACTGAATAACTGCAAAGAGAAACCTAAGACTAACAACGTGCTCAACCGAGGCTATTCCGAAACAAGTTTATTTCCGCTACGTGTGATATCAATCTGACTGATCTATCCTCTGATAGTCAGGAAGACTTATATCATTTCTGTTTTAGCAAACTCGACTGAAGCCCTTACGTGCATCAGTTAAGTTCCAGTGACTTAACTGATAACTCCTTACTGAAGAGTTTTCAGTATCAGTCGTCAACCCTGTTTGGTCAAAACTGTTTTCAGTCAACAGGCGTCATAGTTTGCGTGTAAAGTTTCGTTTTGATCTCATTCTTGAGATCCCTCTGTTTTTAGAGGAAATTGTAAAAATAGTCCATAGATGTATTCCCCCCCCCCATACACCTATTCGAGACCCTCCGGACCTAACAACAACAATTCTCAATTTTTCTTCATGACATGGAGCATCCAAAAGCTGGAATGGTTGAATCATTTCCAATTGAAGATGTTCCTCTTCAATGGAAAAGTGACAAGTCAAATGTTGATTGTGGTGTATATCTAATGCATCACATGGAATACTTTCATGGGTTTCCTTACATCAATACTGAATTGTCACAGGTATAATTTTTTTGTATTCATGTTTTGTTATTTCTATCATATATACTTATGCCAAACTGATAGACACTTAAATAAATTATATTTCTTATGTAAAGGCACCTCAAAGGAGAAAGCTCAGAGCCATGTACTGTTCCAGGATCATATTGTGTGATCTCAATACATGCATGGATGAAATTCTAAATGAGATCCTTACCTTTGCAAAAAGGAAGAAGTGAGTGTGATCTCATCAGAAATTACTAAATATTTTCTGGATTGTTAGCTTTTGATGACTTTGAAACTTTGAGATTTGATATTTTAAAAGTTTGAAACAGTTATATTTTTTGGATTGTGATCTATTAGAATTCTTTTTATTGGGATTTAAGTGACTTCAACACTTTGACATATATTTTGCTTATGATCTGTGTATTTTATCTAACTGCATATTTAAACTAGAAAATATATATTTGTACATACAAATATATACTTTCTAGAAATCTAATGTACTAATTTTATACTCCCTCCGTCCGCCAAGATTATGTAAAAATTACTATATTTGGCGTCCGCCAAAATTATGTCACTTTCCTTTTAAGGAAATAGGCCCACCATCCCCTTTAATACTTTATCCTCACCTTTATCATTATTTACAAAAAAACTATGCTGACTCATCACTCATCTATCAATACATTAACTTAATTTAAATAATTAATCCTACCTAATCCTTAATCCCCATTTAATTTACATTGAATTAATCTCATTCTCTCTCTCTTTATCCGTATTTCTAAATCTACGATCCTACTCACCTGTCACCACTACAAAGAACAAACCCTAGTTTTTCATCTCTCTTTGGGCCGCCATATATGGGGTTACTCTGAAACTGAATCTCATTCTCTCTATCTCTCCCTATTTCTAAATCTGCGATTCTCACTCACCACTACAAAGAACAAACCCTAGTTTTCTCTCTCTTTGCACCGCCATGGGGGATTCTTTGAATTCCGCTGACGCTTGGTTCCTCGAGTCGATCCAGACACCCTCATCCTTGGGGATCTCTGATTTCGAAAAATACCTCGCGGATTCAAAATTGGAGTCGAGCTCTTTTTCCCTGGCCGTTAATCTTGGAAAGGCAGCCGCGATGCAACTCCGATGGCGTCAGTTGACGGCGCCGATGAAGCAGTACACGAGACGAACGGTGCAACAACGATGTCTTAGGTTGATGGCGTCGACGGCGAAGCTTTGAAAAGTGACGGTATCCCTTGCCCATTCAACGACAACCATGTGAAATGGGTCGAAGGGCCAGATCCTCCGATCTGCCCACTCTGTGCCGAGATGAGGCGAAGAAACCTCACGTTCTTAGCTATCTATTGTCCCAGTGTGTTGTCCCTCGTATAACCAGGTGCATACGTTCTCTCGCTCGACCGATTTGTTTGATTCTTGTCTGTGTTGGCCCTCTGATGGGGTGATTTGCTTGATTCTTGTCTGTGTTGGCCCTCTGATGGGGCGATTTGCTTGATTCTTGTCTGTGTTGGCCCTCTGATGGGGCGATTTGCTTGATTCTTGTCTGTGTTGGCCCTCTGATGGGGCGATTTGCTTGATTCTTGTCTGTTTTGGCCCTCTGATGGGGTGATTTGATTGATTCTTCTCTGTAGATGGGGCGATTTGTTTTATTGCTATCTGTGTTGGCCCTCTGATGGGGCGATCTGCTCGATTATTGTCTATGTTGGCCCTCTGATGGGGTGATTTGCTTGATTCTTATATGTCTTGGCCCTCTGATGGGGTGATTTGGCTGTGTTGAGGAAAAATAAATGTGGGGGTTTGTAGAGGCTGAGCCACCACTAGGATTTTGGGTCCTAGTTTTGGAGGTACAACGAAACTTGTCGATGATGCAAAATAAAATTAGGTTTTTTACAAAAGGCTGAGACAAAATCAAAGTTTACATGCTATAATCAACAACTACACACACACACACACACACACACACACACACACACACACACACACATATATATATATATATATATATATATATATATATATATATATATATATATATATGTTGTTGATTATTGTAAACCATGCAAAAACTATGCTAATACCCTATGATTCATAACCAAAAGTACTTTTCAGAGGTCGTAAGTCGTAACTTGAACCTGCTTCAAGCTCTTTTTGCATCAAGTAATCCAAGCATTCTTTGATGATGCTTTCCTCTACTTGAATGTTGTCTGGCAGAAGTCCATTTCTTTGTAACTTGGCTTTGTTGATATGTAGAATTTTGTAATTGTTGCCTCCCTTTTCCTTCATTATCTCACCTAAACAACACTGCAAGGTAAGAAAAACATTGTTAATTGTATATGCACTTAACTCTTCAAATGCATTCTTCACATGCTCCACCAGTTGGTCCACATTATATGCACTCTTCTCATCCTTCAAAGACTGAATTGCTCGAAAAAATCCCAAGTCATTTATGTTTGTATCAGGGGAATTTGGTGGCTGACTCATTAAGCTGATGTTGAATCCATCTGAATTCCCAGCCTCAATTAATTCTAGGTCGTCTGATTTTAGATGTGGTTTTGCGTTGTCTTGTTGAATCAGGGTAACTTTACTTGCACCCTCTGGCCATTTCTCCTTAATTGCTGGTATAACCTGTTGTTGGACATATTCTTTGAGACTAAATGATGATTTTTTCTGATAGTCAATGATAGAATTAACTAAATAAACATACCTTGTTTATGATGCAGTCTTTGATGATGCTTTTTGTAATTGACTGTATTGGCTTTGTCTCCATTGTGCCTCGAACTCTATTTTTAGAGTTCCTTTGTGCGGGTACCACTTCAGTGAAGGGGAAAATCCCTATTTTGCCATCAAAAATCATCTCCCCTGTTTCATTAAATATTGGTCTGGTGACAGCACACAAAAACATGATCTTTTGAATGAATCTCTTCGATTTGCATGTCCTATAAGGATCTTCTTCGTGCGGCAGCAAGTAGTACCTCTCTGCCACATTTGACATGTAAAACCATTTCTCGTCAATGTGTACTACATTGTGCATACCTTTAAATGTGAACTTCCCATCAATGTTGGCAGCAGAATTCAATTGACTTAAACTGAATTTAAGTCGTGCTAGTTTGTTTTCTTCTGTAAGTAGTGGCTTCACAGCACTTGTGTGAGCTCCTAGCTGTTTATCTTTGATCCATTCACCAACAAGAGATTTGGAAATGCCTAACTTACTTGCCATCCTCCTTATTGTACCTCTATCTTTGACAGGTAATGCTCTTATATTGTCTTCATTAGGCTTCATCTTGTCAAAATGTTGCACACCTTTTCTTCTATTTTGAAAATGCACAACTTCACCATTCTTTAATTGTTGGCTTGCAGTTGTCCATATTTGTCGTACTGACCGCACTGAAACTCCCAACACTGCAGCTGCCTCTTTTGGTGTCCCTCTTTGAAGAACTCCATCTTTGGAGTGTTGTAGCAGAAATTGAAGAACCTTCTCTTTTTCTTCTTTTGTAAAATCTGGCCTCCAGCGATTTGGCATTTTGTAAGAAATGGGTAATTTTGCTGTAATGAAGCAATAATCTGAATTGGAGTGGTGACTATATAGTGTAGGCAGTTCGAAATTTGGTGGGATTAAATTTCCCCCCAAATTTTTTTAGCTGTTTGTAAATTTGCGCCACTTTTGGGTGCTGAGTCTGTAAAACCTTTTTTTTATTCAGCAGATGTAATGATTGTGAATTTTAAATTAAGTTTCTCTCTTTTTTTTTTTAAATTATTTTCGCTGACAGCTGCACACAACCTTTCTGTTTCTCTCTCCTTTAATTAAGCACTAAACATTTTGGATTAGTAATACCCTTACAATTTTTATGGTGGGACCATCTAACCACTAAGTCAACATTTTATTAAATCCCGTGCCCAAGCATTTTTACATAATCTTGGCGGACGGAGGGAGTATTTTATATACTTAAAAAATCTTATATTGGGAAAAATATACATTTGTTAGCAACCGTACAAATGTATACATTATATAAAAAATAAATTTTACTTGTTAATTTTCAGGTTTTATTTAGAAACATGAAAAGTATTACTTATTGTCAATGAAAGTAAACATTATTACTTGAAAATGTAATACTTAAATATTCGAACACAAACAATCAAGTATACATTTGATCTAACAAATGTATACCTAGTAAATATATGTATAACGAAATGTAAATTTTACTTCAAATTTATTTTGACTACTAAGTTTTTAGTTTTTATATAAAAACATGAAAAGTATTAATTATTCCGAATGAAAATAAACATGATATACATTTAATGATAGATAATACTTATATTCACATAAGTATTCATTTAAGCATGGAAATGTATATCTTAGATAAAATAAAAGTAAATATTTTCATTTGGGTTTATTATTGAATGACTAGGGTTTAGTATTCAGTGTTTAGGGTTTAGTATTCAGTATTTAGGTTTAAAAAATATTGAATGATGGTTAATACTTATATTCACATAAGTATACATTTAAGCATGAAAATGTATATCTTACTATCGCAGCCCGACGCCTAGCCAGTGATAGCGTAGACCGGGAATCGATACGACTAAATAAATTAATAAGGTAAAAAGAGAAAACTAAATTGAACGTCAAGCGGAAGCAATCACTGAAACGTGATAAGTCAAGAAAGATGACATCATCATCAGTGTAGAAATTTTTAGCTTTATAACTTTTAAATCATCGGGATTCTTGTCAACCTTTACAAAGCAGACATAGCTAATTACTCACAAAGACTCAGGATATACAGAGTATCGTAGCAAAATGCGAACAGACTATATGTATGAAGACATATAGCCGAGAGCAAATTTCTTGATTAAGTCCTACATAAACTTCAACATCTTGATGTTACCGCAAGGAATATAATTACGGTATAAGGAAGATCATCCGAAACAAAATCCCTGCCAGCACCAGTCTAATCTCCCTCCTCGCTCATCCTGCACGTTTAGAAATACATGCAGGGCTGAGTACAGAATACTCGGTGGACATATGCCGAAAATCAAAGAAAACTAGCTCTTAGAGCTATAGATTGAACTTGCCACATAAGCAATACACGGGGATTTTACTCAAAAGAACCCATATAAGCAGTTAACAATCATAAACATCATAAATAAATGACCGGTCAAAATTCTCGTTATGTATGTACCACATCTACAAGTCATCATTATTAAAGGTACTGAGAAGTAGGCCTCCTTCTCAAGTACCGTAACCGACCGACCCGAAGGACAGCTCACAGTCACCTCTGTGTACACAATCTCGCTTGTAGCAGGACCCGAATTCGTCTCATTAGTAGAGGGTGACATACAGGCTCGTCGTCATCAAAACTCGGCAAGTCAATCAGTAATAATTTTCATCAAACTGAAATTGAACAACTAACTCATGTCATTTACTTCATTTCGTATAAGAGGCCTACGATACGCAGGGGATCTCTATATACGTATAGTAAAAATAATGCCCACCTGATGGCTTTAGCTTACTCTCGTAGCACTCGGGGTGGGTGGACGCACTTCTGTCCTCTGCTCGCATCTTCAGATATCATAACATCGAATAGTCCATGGGATAAAATAAAAGAAATCGGTCAGAAACTTCCTTACTAAGAATATCATTCTATCTTAGTAACATTCCATCACTTCTCATCACTACACTCCGTCTATCTCGATCTCATATAAAAACTCTTTCTAAGTAATCACTATTCTATTCTCAACTTATCACCTAATTTAGGTCTAAACTCTGTCAAGGAACAACTCATAGATAAACAATCCATAAGCACATAACAATCACATACACAAACTCATTTTTGAAAAAAAAAGTAAAACATTTTTAGTTGGGGAAAAATTCCCAAAACTTTATTTTATAAATCATTCTTAAACCAATTGTTCAAAAATTAATTCACATAAACAAGTTATGCCATTTTATTTTATTTTTCATATATAAGCTCAATTCATCTTCACTAAGCAACATATAGGCATCTTTAATTCATATCTCATCTCATAATCAAAATCTTATTAATTCACTCTTTCTGCACTGCCTTAACTTAAGAGAATAAACTGTTTCTCCTCGAAACTCTCCTGGGTTCGAGACTTATACTATTAGAAACCTCTTTGAGTCTAGTTTCATTTAAAAAAAAGTAGGTTGAAAAACTCCAAGTGGTTTAAGAGATATGACCGTTCTCCCACAGTCTACTATATTCGGCAGTTTTGTGCAACCGGAGGTTTTGATTTTTGAAAAATAGTAACAATTGCCAAAATGACTTGAACTTTTGTGGGTAGATAGATAACACAATAATATCTTTACCATAAAAATTGAGAAGGCAAAACGTCAGGCTATTGAGAAGGGTGACTCTAAGGTCTGTTCTTTGAAATTTTCGGTAGAAAGTTACAGTTGGTGTTTTGTATTTTAAAAGGGTAGTAAACGATGTCCAAATGAATTGAAATTTTATAATTACGTTTATAACACTCTTATATACTCACCATAAAATTTTTAAGATTTTTGGGTATCAAAAATCCTGTCGAAATTCATCAAGTCAGTAGCTTTCTCCAAGCTTGCCAAAATAACTCAACAATTTGCCAACTTAAGCATATAACCAACTATACCCTATTTTTTTTTATCAAACTAACTCACTTCAATCCTCATCAAACAACTTTAATCATTATTCTAATCCATCAAATATCATACCAACACTCTCATAAACTCATAATCATTATCAAATCATCACTCACTCCATGAACTCCAAACTTCTCAATATCATATAAACTAACACATCCAAAAATCACATATCAATCTAAATCCATTCTTTACATGTAGAAATGGACTAAATAGGATCTCAATAGCATGAATATAATCTCAATGTAAGATTAGATCATGAATTTTTTTTGAAGGGTATGAACCCTAATTTTTGAAAAAATGAGAAGAGAAATAAGTGGGTTTTCATGCTATTTTCATCCATATACATGCTTATATAACTCAAATATGATTAGATTTAAATAAATCTAACACTTACTCAATGATTTTTTAGTAGAAAATGAAAATATCCTCTTGACTTCAAGCTTTAAAAACCTTCCATAGTTGCTCTTGATTTGAAGTGTATAGATGTTTAGAGCTCGTTTTAATGGAAGCTTATGGTATAGAAATGATCTATGAAGCTTTGTATATGATCATCAATGGAGGATGATGAAGAAAATTGAGAGAGAAAGAGGATGGGAGGGGACAGTACATTTGGGGAGAGAAAGAGAAATAATTTGTTTTATTTACGTCATTTTCTTAGCCTCCAAGCATATCTTATAATATTTAATTAATTGCCAAACATGCTTAAATTAGCAAGTGGAGACCAGAGCTGAACAACTCAGAGGCAGAGACCAGAGCAGAACAACTCATACGTCAGAGCAAAGACCGGAGCATCTCAGAGGCCAGAGCAAAGTAGCTCATACCAGAGCAGAGACAAGAGAATCTCAGAGGCAGAGCATAGTAGCTCAGACCAGAGCAGAGACAAGAGAATCTCATAGGCAGAGCAGAGTAGCTCAAACCAGAGCAGAGACAAGAGAATCTCAGAGGCAGAGCAGAGTAGCTCGAACCAGAGCAGAGACAAGAGCATCTCAGATGCCAGAGCAGAGTATCTCATACCAGAGCAGAGCAGCGCCAATGCCTGAGCAAAGACCAGAGCAGAGTTTGGCGCTGCGCGGTCTTTTGGTAGGCAGTGGGGGTGCTTACGGCAACGGCGTATAACCGGCCTTCTTTTTAAAATCGCAGTTTATATAGAAAGTGGCACAATATCTCCATAACTTTAATACATAATAATCATGTATCTCACATGCTTCCATATAATCATGTACCAAAAGTGTGTAGTATAGTCTAGTAAAAATAATTTAAGGTACATATCTCATAATAAAATCATTACCCAACATCAAATAATTGTGTAACTAAAATAATTATAATAATAATTAGTACACACATAATTCACTCCTCATCTATCTCAGAAAACTTAATTCCGAGAAATTCCGTTAGGAAAAATTTTAACTCGATTTAATTATTCACCGATTAAAATATATCTCGTTGGTTACTCGTTTTAAAAAAAATTAATCTCGTGTGCTATAATACTCAAGGAAATCATATTCATTCAATCATAGTCACACATGTATCCAGTAGGTCACATAAAAGTCATTTAAATATTCTCACACAATCTAAATCGGTGAAATCCTAACGTCAGTGAAAATTTAACGTCAACTCAATCATCTCACTATTTCAACTCTTCTCTATTGTGATTCTCACTTACTCTCATCGACTCTATTTCTAGTCGAGTATCCTCTTAAACTCTACACTCTAAACCATCTCAAATTAATTATGCTTCCTATATCGAAAATAGAATCTATATCATCATCTCAGTTCAATCAGCATCTCTATCAGAACTCATTCTCTCAAAGTAATTCATTCACTAGTTCCATCATCAGAATTCTAGAATACTCATATCTCAATCTATTGAGAAACTTCATCTCGGTCTTAAACTACTGCTAATATCTCAATGCTCATAATAGTGTCTCGATCCTATCAATTATATGGTAAAAATACGGGGTGTTACACTTACATAAAATAAAAGTAAATATTGCCATTTGGGTTTATTATTGACTGGCTAGGGTTTAGTATTCCCTATTTAGGGTTTAATATTCAGTGTTTAGGTTTAAAAAATATTGAATGATGGTTAATACTTATATTCATATAAGTATAAATTTAAGCATGAAAATGTATATCTTAGATAAAATAAAAGTAAATATTGTCATTTGGGTTTATTATTGAATGGCTAGGGTTTAGTATTCCCTATTTAGGGTTTAGTATTCAGTGTTTAGGTTTACAAAATGTTGAATGATGGTTAATACTTATATTCACATAAGTATACATTTAAGTATGGAAATGTGGAGCGTGTTTGTCGCTTGGCTTAGCAAGCAAACGGCACTTCAGTGTATGGTAAAAGATCATTTTAATGCCTTCATCAATCTTGGTGGTAAGAAAGAAAAACGTTTTCTGCTTGGTGTGTGGTCTAGAGTGATTTGGAGTATTTGGAAGTTGAGAAATGAATGCAAATTCCAGCAAGGCGAGTAGAATAGAAATAAATTTGAAGCTGAGCTTAAGTCGAGATTGTGGAGTTGGATGACAATCCATAATGTGCAGAAATCACCCGAGGACTTCAGGAGATGGTTCGGCGCAGCAAAACCAGGAGAGTCTTGACGCGGCCGGTTTTTTGAGTTGTTTTTCTGTTTTCTCTTTCTCTTTTGTATCTCCACCCTCTGTACTTCTTTGGTATTGCTGGTACCGGTTCTATGAAGTTGCATCCCTTTTCTGCTTAAAAAAAAGTATGGAAATGTATATCTTAGATAAAACAAAAGTAAATATTGCCATTTGGGTTTATTATTGAATGGCTAAGGTTTAATATTCAGTGTTTAGGGTTTAGTATTCAGTGTTTAGGTTTAAAAAATATTGAATGATAGGTAATTGTTAGGTCCCTTGGGGTCTCGAATAGGTGTATGGGGGGGGAATACACCTATAGGCTATTTTTCAAACGAAAACAAACTGACACAATCTTTTTCAGTTAAAAGAGTTTAGCAAGACTTAGGTTGGCGACGAATACTGAATACTCTTCAGTAAGGAGTTATCAGTTAAGTCAAAGACTTTAACTGATACACGTTAGGCTTCAGTCGAGTTTGTAAAACAGAGGAGTAATATGAATCTCACTGACTATCCGAAGATTTATCAGTTCGACTAATAATACTGGTAGCGGAAAACTTTTCTTTCGAAATAGCCTTTGTGATTAAGTGAGTTGTCAAGATTTAAGTTTCACTTTGCTATTAATCAGTTTCAGTTGAGAAAACGTTTGTGCACAGATAAGAAAGGTAAATACTGAAAGCGATAAATAACAAGGGAATTTTTACGTGGTTCGGAAAACACTTCCTACATCCACGGTCAGTTGATCAGATTGACAACTTCACTGGGCTTGTGCTTACGAATGCACAACAAACCTAGACAACCGAAGATCCAATCTTCAGTACCAACACACTGGATTAGATTTCTCACTCTTAGCTTCACTGAGACAAAACTATGCTTTTCCGCAAAGACTAAGATCTCTTGGAGTCAGAACACTGGTCTGAACTCCTTACAACTCAAACTCTCAATTCGGTCAGTTGAAAAGAGGTTCGAAAATTTGCCAACTAGATTACAAAGAACAGGTTCTCTGTAATCAGTTATACCTAGGCTTTGGATATACAATATTTGCCTAAGTTTTAAGAGACTGTATGTAATCAGCAGTGACTGATTTTTGGCTTTGTGATTCTCTTCTTCGATTCAAACTTTGGAATGACTTTGAATTGTTGAGTGACGAATTCGGCATCGTTTTAGCTTATGTAGTTGAATCGGTGAAGATTGAAGTGATCCTCGAGCTCTATTTATAGGAGAGGTGAATAGATCCGTTGGCTGAAATGGTCTTCAAGAATTCATCCGTTGGAGATGGATTTGAACTTTGCTGAGGCTTCAATCTTCGAGGTTCTTTTGTTTGGTGAGAACGACTACTTTGAGAGCAGAACATACGGCGTCTCTGAAAAAAGGTAATCACCAAAAAGGAAGGCTCTGCAGAGAAAGGACGATCCTCGAAATCTCTGCATTTAATGCGGTTGTACTTCTGGAGTGTGTGGCTTCCTTTAAGCTTTGGAGCTTCAGTCTGAGGAAGAATGTTTAACTGATACTTGACTTTAGTATCAGTCCGCTGAATCCACGTGGCTAGCATTAAATATTCAGTCGTAACTGATTCTTGGACTAGTTAGTCAAATATCAGTATTTGACTATGCCTTAAATCGTCAACAGTCGGCAACTTCAGTCTTCAATCTTCAGTCCTCCGGCTTCAGTCTTCAGTCTTCAGAACAACAACTAAACTAGAAAAGAACTCTAACACTTGAGTTCGAACAGTTCTAGTCTATTACAAGTGAAACCTATTGATTTTGGTATCATCAAAACTAGGATTAGGATATTTCATCAAGTTTTCAACAATTTTCCCCTTTTTGATGATGCCAAAACCACACAACAATTCTAAGACAAGAAATGTTGGGAACTTATTGAAATATCCTAATCCTTGTTTTGATGATACCAAAATCCATAGACCTTAATTGTAATATACTAGAACTGTTCGAACTTATGTGTTAGAGTTCTAGTCTAGTTTAGTTTGTTGTTCTGAAGACTGAAGGACGAAGGACTGAAGATTGAAGACTGAAGTTACCAACTGAAGTATCAGTTGAAGAATCAGTCCAGAATTGATTACTTAATGCGTGCCACGTGGATTCAGCGGATTGATACTAAAGTTAAGTATCAGTTAAACATTCTTCCTCGGACTGAACCTCCAACGTCCAAAGGAAGCCATGTACTCCAAAAGTATAGCCGCATTAAATGCAGAGATCTCAGGATCATCCCTCTCTGCAGAGGTCATTCTTATTTGGTGGCTACTTTATCAAAGACGTCACATCTCCTACTCTTCAACATAGTCGTTCTCACCAAACAAGGAACCTCAAAGATTGAAGCCTCAACCCAAATTCGAAAAGCTCTCCAACGGAAGAAATCTTGAAGACGTTCTCCACCAACGAATCTATTCAAGACATCTCCTATAAATAGTGCTCGAGGATCACTTCAATCTTCACCGATTCAACGACATAAGCTGAAACTCTGCCAAAATTGTTTCTCAGCCAAAGCTTAACCTCTCCAAAGCTTGAATCGAAGAAGAGAATACCAAAGCAAAAAATCAGTCACTGCTGATTACATATATTCACTTAGACCTTAGGCAAACCCTTGTTTACCCAAAGCCTAGGTCAAAACTAACTCCGAAGAACTTGTTCTTTGAAGTTTAGTTGGCAAGATTTCAAACCTCTCTTCGAGAGATAGAATCGAGTGTTTGAGTTGAAAAGGAGTTCAGGAAGGTACTCTGACTCCGTGAGATCCTAGTGCAAGTTCGTGCTAGGAGTGAGAAATCCAACGCGAGTGAAGTGTTGGTACTGAAGATTGGATCTTCAGTTGATTCGGTTGTGTGCACCCGGCTAAGCACACGGATAGGTTTGTAGTGAACCAGTTAAGCACTTGCGGAGTAAAGTTGTTGGTCTGATCAACCGACCGTGGATGTAGGAAGTGTTTTCCGAACCACGTAAAAATCTCTGTGTTGTTTACAGCTTTCAGTTTTACATTCTTACTTGTGCTCTTTCAATTGATAAACTGAATACTGATTAAATACAAAGAGAAACCTAAGACTAACAACGTGCTCAACAAAGGCTATTACGAAATAAAGTTATTTCCGCTGCGTATGTTATCAGTCTGACTGATCTATCCTCTGATAGTCAGGAAGACTTGTAACATCTCTATTTTAGCAAACCCGACTGAAGCCTTAACGTGCATCAGTTAAGTTCCAATGACTTAACTGATAACTCTTTACTGAAGAGTATTTCAGTATCAGTTGTCAACCTTGTTTAGTCAAAACTCCTTTTAGTTAATAGGCGTCTAAGTTTGCGTGTAAAGTTTCGTTTTGATCTGTATCTTGAGATCCCTCTGATTTTAAGAAAAATAGCCTATAGGTGTATTCCCCCCCCATACACCTATTTGAGACCCTCCGGACCTAACAAGAAAAGACCGAATAAGAACAGCAAGTTACTAAACGGGGTGAATACTATTATCCCTTAACAAGATAACCTATTAACTTGCATTCGAAGGAAAAACACAACAATTCAAAAGAACATAACGAAGACACAACTGAAGTAAATAATCAGAGCTTGGACAAAAAGATATTGTCTTCAGGTTGAGATCAAAAGAAGTTCATTTCATTTCTTTAAAGATAACTAATGAGAAATTAGTTGAGGTACAGAGCAGAACATACAAACGAGTAAAAAGCATAAAAACACATGAAAACCCATGGACTCTAGCAGTCTACCTGTTTGCACCTTGAACTTCGTCTTCATCTTCATGTTCCTAAGCTTATTTCTTCTGTACTTGTTTTCCATTGACTCGAGGTCTTACTGGTTCGTCATCCTTGAACTTCTGGTGATCCTTTTGCTTTACCAATCTTTAGTCTTTCGAGAAGATGCAGAGAACCAACTTTGAGTAGGTTTTTCTCTGACTTCTACTTTCCCCCTTTTTGGCAACATCAAAAAAAGAGTTGATGATGGAAGCAATGATCAGAGGGTACCCAACTCCGAGTCGCTAGTGTGAATTTTGATTAATTGCAATGGTGGTTGTACTTTGTATAATCTCCCTAATTAGCTTCAGTCCGCTAATTGGCTTCAGTCTTCAGTCGACTAATTTGGTTTCAGTCTTCAGTTGGCTTAAGACTTCAGTCCTCCAGTTGGCTTAAGAGTACTTCTTCAGTTGGCTTAAGACTTCAGACCTCCAGTTGGCTTAAGAGTAATTCTTCAGTTGGCTTAAGACTTCAGTCCTCCGATTTCAGTTTCAGTTGATTGCAATGGTTGTACTTTGTATATTTTCTGATGATATTGTGAATGTTGGTTGATATGCATTGATCTTGGTTGGTCTGTGATGCACTGAACATAGCTATCAACTTATGCAGGGTCTAACTAATGCAGTGAAGGAGTTGGCCCCAATGCAGAGCACAGAAATTGTGCTCGCCATGTCTATATGAGCTGGAAAAAGAATTTCAAAGGATTGGCATTGAAGAACCAATTCTGGCAAGCACTAAGGGCGACATATACAGAGGAATGGGATGCAGCAATGAAGACTCTAAAAAGTTAAAATGCATTGGCATATGAGGATTTGCTTGCAAGAGACCCTACCAGGTTTTGTAAAGCATTTATCTCTACATGTTATGTGAGTGATATGGTGGACAACAATGTGTCTGAAACTTTTAATGGCTATATTTTTAGAGCTAGGGGAAAGCATATTATACATATGTTAGAGGAAATTAGAAGTAGGTTGAGGGAGAGACAATATAAAAAGTTAGAGCATGTAAATAGTGTCATTGATTCTATTACACCTGCTGTTAGGAAGAAGCTTGAGAAATTGAAATCACAAGCTAGATTTTGTACTTCTCACCCTGGTTTAGAAGGTAAGTTTGAAGTCTCAAACAGAGATGATAGGTTTATTGTTTCTCTTTATGAGAGGACATGCAGTTGTAGGACTTGGGAAATCACAGGTATACCTTGTATACATGTTGTGTCAGTGATTCATTTCATGAAGGAGGATCCAGTCTTGTATGTGCATAAATACTTGAGCACAGAAACCTATCTGAAGGCCTACTCATTCCCACTTGAGCCAATCAATGGTGAAAGGCTATGTCCAAAGGCTACTGGATATCCAGTAGAGCCCCCACAAGTGAGGATCATGCCTGGCAGATCAAAGAAGAAGAGGATAAGAGACAAGGATGAGCAGGATCCCAAGAACCCTTCAAGGCTGAGAAAGACTGGTGCAATCATGACATGTCAAAGATGTTTACAGGTTGGGCATAACTCAAGGGGATGTAAAAATGATGAAGTAGAGAAGCATGATGGTGAAAGAGAAAGCCTGGTAGACCAAGAAAACACCCACTGCCTGAACCCACAGACCCTACAGAGGCTGCATCAGGAGGAAGAGGCAGGGGCAGGGGCAGGCTCAAGGGCAGTGGAAGTGGCCGGGGTAGGGGAAGTGGCAGGGGCAGGGATATTGCAATGGAGAGACAAGAGGTATGCTCAAACACTGCTTAAGTTTCTTTACCTATTTCTCTCAAGTATTTTATCTTTATGTTGATATTCTCATTTCATGTAGGCAAGCAAAGGAATTGGACACTACATTGGTGAAGAAACATGCAACTCATATGTTGCCACTGGAAGTTATGTGCAGCAGATACTAAGAGGAGAGGAGATATCCATGACATGCCCTACACAAGAATCCCAAACCAACCCTTGAAGTATTTCTGATGAAGTTTCACCATATTTTTTGTTGTTTTTGCCAAGACATTTACCATGTTTTCTGATGTATTTTGTCAAGACAGTTGCTTCTATGAAAACTGAATAGCTTTGATCGATTGTATCTACTTATGAATTCTGTTTTTGCAAAGCATCTCAATCAATCAAATTTGTTTGTTGTGTTATCTGATGAAGTTCAAGAATCCAGCTATTATTATGTATGTTATTTGACTTATAAACAGGGATACATCTTGGAGAATAGAATCAACAATTATTGCAGCAAACTTGATTTTTGATTCAAATGAGAAATGCATTGCAATACATAGTCATTACAAAAGTATGTTACAATGACAATACAATAGAAATGTCAACACACACAATCTATCCTAACTAAGAAATGAGTGCATTACAACAAAAACCACTGCAACAACACAAGCACAAAGCAACATTTTGTTCTTCAAAAACATGTTGCTCTTACACTTCTCCAATCTGAGGAGTCTCAACTCGTCCTCCAAAGATCTAATTCTCTTCATATCTTCATCCACATATTTCTGTAGGCGATAGCATTCTCCAATCCAGAAGTTTAATTTTTCATCTTCTTCATCTTGATTTCTAGGGTTAGTTTCAGGATCCACCCACTCAAAGAAACCACATTGTTTCTGCAACAAAAAATATTGATTCTAAGGAAAACTCGAAAATATAAGTAAATAAGACAGAAAATACCACCAAACTCACCTCTATGTTGGCGCACCTCAAGAATTGTCGCCCAGGATTGAGTTGCGTTCTGGAAGTTTTCATCTCCACCGGAATTCGGCATGTACTTTCAGGGAATGACAAGGGTGTGGCCATGGAGGAGGGGCCTGAACATGAGGAGCCCGAGCACTGCATCTTCTTCTTCATCCCAAACCCTAAACGAGACAAATGAGTGTTTGATTCTGAATTTGCCCAAATCAATACCTAAATCGGTGATTTAAATTAGAATTGTGTCAAAACGACATAGTTTTAGGTGTTATTAAACGTCGTCGTCTCTTCTTCCCACCGGCGATGCCACGTTAATTTTTAGATAACTTAAAGACTGCTATGTCAGCACTCTATTTGGGGTTTTCTCAAAATCATGGCAAAATTGATCAGTTGGTTAAATTCAGGGAAAATTTGATTAAAAAAAAGTTCATGAAAAACTTGAAAATCCGACCAAAGTTCATGATTTTTCTCGTAATTAATCCATAATAATAATAATAATAATAATAATAATAATAATAATAATAATAATAATAATAATATTATTATTATTATTATTATGCAAATTATTCTTCAAGTAAATTAATTAAACTAATGATAGTCCAGTTAATTAACATTAGTGTAGTCCATTTAATTTAAAATAGGACAGCCCAATATTTAAATAAAACAATCCAAGTCCCTTTTTCTTAAAAGAAATTTCAGCCCAAGACCTATTTAAAATCGGCCCAACTCTTCTAGCGCAAGACTTCAATAAATTCGGGCCCAATAGAATAGGCCCAACACTCAAACCCCCAAACTCTTCTCTTCAAAACATAACACACGCACACACTCAGATTTGTATCTCTCTCTCTGTTCACACTGGAAATCCGCCCCTCATCCTTCAGAAATTCGCCGCCGCGGAAGATCGCCGGAGAAACGACGGTAAGCCACCTCGGCTCTCTCTCTCTCTCGAGCCCCGGCGAAGTGGCAGCGGCAATTCACCACACCGCCTCGCATCTCTCACCCTCTGTCTCTACCGACACCAAGACTTCCTCCGGCGAGCCCATCGCCGTCGGTCGCCTCTCTCTTCAACTCAAAGGCCCCGCCCGGACAGACAACTCGTGCCGCCTCCCTCAAAATAGACCGACGAGCAGCAACAACATCTGCAGCCGTCGACGACACAACGCACTCCCCAACCCTCTCTTTAACCTCCGACCCTGGCCGGACAGCAGCGGCACCGCCGCCGTGTCCTATCTCCCTTCGACTCTCATTCTTCAGTCAGCCACCACCACCGTCCGACGCCCTGACTCGACACTCACAGCCACAAAAGCAAAAATACCAAACCTAAGTCTTTCCTTTTCTTCTACTCATTTATCCAACATGTACAATCATTCAGTGTTTTGCAAAAATAATTATACACAAGATGAGTATGTACATATATATATATATATATGTATATATATTCCGAGTTATATTCATATAAGCACCAAGAACATGTATATGGATGAAATGGGTCGTCTATTGCTTATCATGGAAAGGTTTGTTGTACCGAATTTGAAGTATTACAACTGTGAGCAAGTATAAAATGGACAGAGAAATTCATAGACGAAACCTTTGGTTTGAGTTACTGAAATTTGAGTTTTGTGGTTGCTTGATCTACTTGTAATAACATTAGTTTTGATTTTTATGTTTTTTATTTAAATTTAATTGTTCAAATTTAAATAACATATTTTTTTTAATAGTTAAATACGCCATTAAACGAAAACATCATTAAAAATTACATAAAATTTAAAAACACCTAAAACACCATAAAAAATTACATAAAAATTAAAAACACCTAAAACCATCATTAAAATTACATAATTAAAATCCTAGTCTAGACCACGACGCCTGAGCACGTCGGCAACCATGGACGCGTGCAATGCCCTTTGTGCGTCAGTCATGTGCGTCGTATCCGCACTCAGGAGCTGCATATCGAGCTCCCTCTCCTTGATATCGTTCCTCCGCGTGTACTGGGCGGTGAATGCCCTCATCTGTTGGTTGGACCTGTCCAACCTCTCCACTATTTCGGGTGGAGGCTCCGAGCTCATCTGCGGCGCTGACGCCTTCCCTTTCCCCTTTGTCGCCGCCTTCGCCGCCGCCTTGTTGCCAATAGGCCGGGAAGAAGAGATCTCCTCGCCCGACGCCGAGGTGGTAAAGCCGCTCTCCTCCGTAGTCTTTGTCCTCTTGGAGGCATGCACGTCTCCAACGAGGTACATCGACTTGAACTTGGGATTGTTCCGGAGAACTTTCCACGCGTTCCAAAAATTGAATGCGGCCTTTTGTGGGCTTCGAGCCTTGAAGAGGATTTGGGCCTTGTCACGAAGCATAACGTCCGAATGACCGGAAGGCCAATTGTTGCGCGTCTCCACCCAAATAGCTTCCCAGAGACGCACATCTGCGCTCACTCGGGCCCAGTGGCCTTGAAGTTGCCGGATCTTAAGGTCGACGCCGATGATGGGGTTGACACGTGCGCGGATCCGTCCCCAATACGCCTCCCTCTTCTGATCCGTCCCACAGATGGCGTCGGTCTCCTCAGCCCAAACTTGGACGATGAGATCCGTATGCTCGGGAAGGTAAGTATGACGGATCCTTACTTCCTTGTCGTGCTTGATTTTGGTGGCCATTTCCTTCCTCCGGCCGCCCTTCTTTGGTTTGGAGGCACTCTGCTCTGCACTGACCGGTTCCTCCTCGGGTGGGGTCTCCTCCAAGTAGATTCCTCCCATATGGGGGTGATAATCGGCGGAGAGATCGGGGCACCAATTAGGATCATAGAAAGGGTTGTGTGGATCCATGAAAGAAGAAAATTATACAATAGAAATGGAGGAGAAGAAAATTGGAGAAGAAGAGATGTGAAGAAAAATGGAGGAGATGGGGTTTTTTAAAGAGGAGAAGAAGAAGAAAAAAAAAATTTGAAACGGTCGGTCAAAGCACACATATTGAGGAAAAGCAGTCAAAATTCGAATTTAAAATTCGAATTTCTCTATTTTTTTATTAAATTAAGGCGCGTGCCTTCCCTCTCCCCCCGATCGTGCATACTCGAAGACTCGAGTATCCCTCGAGTATGTGCCCCCTGCAACGCCCTACTCGAGTGCAACGCTCTACTCGAGTAGGCACTCGAGTAAGGGCGTTGCCAATGCTCTAAGATAAATTCAAATATGGTTTCTTCAATCCTCACAAGATAACAAGGAGAGGGTGAAATGATTAAAGCAGAAGTTTACCTTACCCCTTTGAGTTTCTTGCTTGGGAGAAAATGGATGAATTGTGTTGTGGAGTGCTTGTGTAAGGTAAGAAGCATGAGGTTTTCTATAGTAGGCATGGCCTTTGCAGAGAAGTGAAGGGTAATGTTAAGTGTTGGAAAACTAGGGGTGGCTGGTAAGAAGGTAGAGTGTGGGTGTTGATTGGACAATTAAAATCTTTAGGGTTGAATTATCAAAACTACATTTCTTAGGGTTCGCTAATTAAATAGCTCATGCAAATGCTCAATCCTCAATTTAAGTAAATATGCAATGCATAAGAATTTAAATACATGAATTTTACAAAAGGTTTTGCAAATTATTGTTGGAATTAAAAATATATTCATTTTCTTTTATCCGTCGTGAATCATCTTAACTTCTAAGTTCAAAATTACTCCAAACTTAGCTATGAGGAAACGGGGTATTACATTAAATTACCGATCGAGCTTTTATCGAGTCAAATGTCGAATAGCTCACGAGTAGCTTGACTCGTTTACAACCCTAGTTGTTAGGTCCGGGGGGTCTCGAATAGGTGTATGGGGGGGGGGGGGAATACACCTATAGGCTATTTTTACAACAATCTACTGACCTCAATCAGAGGGATCTCAGTCAGAGATCAAAACGAAACATTACACGCAAACAAGGACTCCTGTTTTACTGAAATCAGTTTTGACCAACAGGGTTGACGACTGATATTGAAAGCTATTCAATAATGAGTTATCAGTTAAGTTGCTGGAACTTAACTGATCCAAGTAAGGGCTTCAGTCGTGTTTGCTAAGATAGAGATGATATCACTCTTCCTTACTATCAGAGGATAGTTCAGTCAGATAGATATCATACGCAACGAAAATTAAACTTCGTTTTGTAATAGCCTCGGCGGAGCAGATAGTTGGATTAAGGTTTCTCTTTGCTGTTAGTCAGTGTTCAGTTTTATTAATAGAAATAGCACAAGTAAGAATGTAAAACTGAAAGCTGTAAACAACACAGAGACTTTTACGTGGTTCGGAAAAACCCTTTCCTACATCCACGGCTGGTTGATCAGACCAACAATCCACTCCGCAAGTGCTTCACTGGTGCACTGCAAACCGTACCCGTGTGCTTGCCTGGTGCACACAACCGTAAACTGAAGAAAACCCTTCTTCAGTGACCCAACTAGAAACACCTCTAAGTTGACTTGCAATAGAACAAGGACATCCTAGCGATGGTAAGTTGACCCAGTGTCATCTCTCAAGGAAAGTCTTAAAGGGCTTTTAATTGTATCGCAGGAAAAACAGTAAAAGAAAGCAGTAAAGGTTTTGATTATTAAACTAAAACTTGAAATTAAAAACTTAATTAAAAACTGAACTTAAAATTAACTAGGCAAATTGAACTATTAAACCCTAGGCAAGATTTTAAAGAACTTAAATTAAACCTACTTATAAAATTAAATACTTGTAAATTTAAAGACTTCTAATCTAAGCATGAAACTAAAGTGCATAATTTAAATTGCATAATTAAAAAGAAAGCATGATCATAAACGAAAAACGTAAACATGATTAAACAAAATAAATTGAATTGAAATACGAAATACCGTAAATGTCTTGAACGTGTAATTGTGTCACGCAATCACAATCCAAGAATAAACTAAAAAACTGAATTGAAATCTAACTTAAAACAATGAATTCGAAAACTATGAAAAACTATGAAAGCAAGTAAATCCTAAGCTTCGGATGCCAAGAGATCTCAAAGATGGCGTCTAAAACTAGGGCAAAAGGTTGATTATTACAATGAAAAGTATAGCCCTATTTATAGACTTCAATTTCCTATGGATCACCATGGAAGTTGCCATGCAAAGAAGAATTCTAAAGGCAATAGAATCGTGCAAAATAAGGCAACTTCCAGCTGCAATGCACGCTTCTGGAAAACACTCCTACTCTCGCCAACTTCACGGCTCTCGCCAGCGGAATGGTTTCCGCTCTGACATTCGCCAGAAGAATGGGTCTTCAGCGGGATCGCTTCCTCTCTGGCATTCGCCAGAGGAACGGTGAATTCTCTGACTAGTGACTCCTCTAGCGCTTCGATTCCTCTGGCGCTTCGATTCCTCTGGCTTGTCTCTCCCTTCTGACGCGACTTCTCTGGCGTGATTTCTCTGGCGTGACTTCTCTGGCGTGACTTCTCTGGCGTGACTTCTCTGGCGTGACTTCTCTGGCGTGATTTCTCTGGCGTGACTTCTCTGGCGCTTCTCTGGCACTTCTCTGGCGGTCGACTCCTCTGGCGTGTATGCTGCTCTGGAGATTTCGGCTCTAGCAGTGCATTTCTCTGCTCTGGAGACAGAGCTATGCTAAGAATGGCATTTTTAGCCAAAATTCTCCAAAATTGTATTCTTCCATCTATAAAACCTAAATCTCCTGCAAAGCATAAAACACACCATAAAACGCACCAATTTCTAGAAGATTTAGCTTAAAGTAAGCACATTCAAACCCCTAAAATTAGAACAATTAGGCATAAATCAACCCCCCCACACTTAGCCTTTTGCTTGTCCTCAAGCAAAATCCGTATGAAGCCTAGGAAGAGATTGATTTCAACAATGCTAATTTCCATCCAAACATTCTCAAAGTGAATTCAAAATTTTACAATCAATACATATCTCTCGATCATGCAAGTAACTCAAAGTTTAAGAAGCAACAAAAGAGTAATGTAAGCAATTCGATCAGACCCAATTCTCCGCTAGAAGTGAATTCCCTAATGTGATCGCCTTTATAATCAATATCACCATTTTTCACACTTTGTGTGCTTGAGATTTTCGACAGTTGAGCCATAATTCGCGAAATAAAAACCATTTGGATGTAATCCAAAGTCTTTTCACGTGGTTTTCCATGCTCATAGTTAGACTAGAGGAGCAGAGACTCAGAGCTGTCACGTTTTAGAACAGGCCAGATGTTTCAGAGCTGGCAATTTTGAGGTTGGCAATTCGTCCAACATTTTTCACATTTCACAGATAAGATACGATCGTAGGCAATCACAATGACAACACTCCTTCTAGCATCTACCGGACAAATCACGTTTTACTTACTTACAATCATGTTGCAACAAAACTCAAATTCTTTGCACAATCAAGAAACATATATCAAGAGTAAAACAAGAATAACCACCATTCATTCACAAACCCGAAACTCGCATCGAAAACCATCTACTCTTCCACAAATTCATATAAATTAGCAAGATTCGAGACCAAAAACTAAGCATAGAAAAATCAATTTTGCCCAATTGACAATATATACACAATAAAACACCCCCCCACACTTAAAGCATGCCATGTCCTCAGGGCACAAAAGAAATAAGAATAGAGTTGAGAAAACGTCCCTGATTATCGGCATTGAGAAACTGAAGCATCGTGCGAGGTGGTGAATAGGGGGATTTACGGTCTGTGCAGAGCAGAGAGTTGCCACGTTGAGAGAAGTGCGGCGCGGAAAAGTGCAGAGACGCGCTGGCGAGGCTGTAGTGGTGATAAAGTGCAGCGCGGAGAAAAAATGCCATAGTATCCGCAAAGCAACCGAAACCTAGGAAAAACACGAAACAAACAACGGAAAACAAACAAAAACACACGAAAAACAACAACTAAAAACAAACCAACGGTGGGTTGCCTCCCACCAAGCGCTAGAGTTAGAGTCTCCAGCCCGACTTAGAGGATCCCTTAACCAAAATCGCTATGAAACATCAGCTGACTTAGTCCTCGTGAAAGCACATCATCCTCCAGTTCAGCTGCGGGTCCTCTTAGTGAGCAAGCAGAGCTCATCACATTCATCATTCTCTCAAACCAAGAGCTAGGTCGAGATCTCTCCTCTTTCTTTTCCTCCAAGGCCCGTGCACTCTGCACTCTTAGCACGGCATTATCCTTGCACGGCAGCACATCAGCCCGTTCTTCCTCAACGGTTGCATCCTCTTCCACGGTAGTTGGTACCTCATGAACGGCATTAACGTCGAGTGGAAGCTTGGCCAAAAATTGATCTTCAATGGCCTCCTCATCCTGCAATTTATCAAGAAAATTTTGTATAATTTTGTCCTCTTCCGGGCTGGTGCACATCAGCTTCTCCTTAGCAAAATTCTGGCGCATGCTGTTCTGAGCTGTTCGAAGAATTTCTGCTCTGTCCTCCAGCGGCAGAGCTGGTATAGTCAGCGCTGGCGGAATCGGCATGGATGGAGTAAGACAGTTAGCTCTGAAAATTTCTACTTCTTCCTCCTGGTTAGCAATCTCAACAAGAGAACAAATATGCATAGAAGAGTTAGAAATAACAGGCTTTTTATTAAAAACGGAGAATGTTACTGATCTACCAGACCCGGCCATGCTCAAAGTTCCAGAACCCACATCAATGCGCGTCTGGGTAGTAGCCATAAAAGGCCGACCAAGTAGAACAAGTTGCCCATTCTTGCCTATAATGCCATGTCCTGCCTCGAGCACCACGAAATCGGCTAGCACCGTGATTCCTCTCACCATGACTTCAACATCTTTTAAAATACCACGAGTGCTACAATATGCCCCATCAGCTAGTTGAAGTCTTATTTTTGTGCTTTTAAGCTCCTCTTCCTTCCTGCCCAACTTCTGAAAAATAGCATACGGCATCAAATTGACTGCCGCACCCAAGTCTAACATGCCCGTGAATTCTCCAGCTCGACCAAAACCAATACCAATAATGAAACTCCCTGGATCTTCTTTCTTTGGCAATGGTTGGGTTGGATCAACAATTGATGGTGGCAGAGGCGGGCTGGGCTTCGGTGGTTGATATGGCGTACTTGATTTGTGAAGTTTCTGCTCTGGCCTTATCAACTCCGGCGCTCTCCTCTGCTCTGTCATCCTTCTCCTCTGCTCTGGCTGCCAAGCCAGAGCTGGCTCTCTCCTCTGCTCTGGCTGCCAAGCCAGAGCTGGCAGCCTAGTTTGCTCTGGCATCCTCGCCAGAGCTAGCGCTTGATGAGTTTGGCTCTGCTGCTGTTGTAGCTGGTCCAGCGCGCCCGACAGTTGTCCCACAGTTGTCTCGAGGCGTTTGATAGTGGCAGCCTGCGACTCCATACTTTGCTTGGTCATCTCAAAATTTTGCTTACTAACCTCCATAAAAGCCTGCATAGTCTCTTCCAGGGACTGTTTTTGAGGAGGCATTGGCGGTTGTGGAGCATTCTGGAATTGTTGAGCAGGCTGAAAATTCCTTTGGTGTTGACCTCTCCATCCACCATTGCTTTGAGTACAATTTATGCTCTGCGCAGGGACAGGTGCAGCTTCCGTATGGCTCATCTTGAGCTGCTGTACTTCGCGCATGATTGAGGCCAATTGTTTCTGCATCTCAAACTGGTTCGTCACAGCGCTGGCCTCAACTCTCTTTCCACGCACCGACTTTTGTTGAGAGCTCTCCGCTAATGTTTTGAATATTTCCTTAAGCTCTGCCACAGTCTTCCGAGCTATGTTCCCTCCTGCAGTGCTATCCACCATAAATTGGGTATTTTGCACTAACCCGTCGTAGAAAAATTGCATCAACATTACGTTGGGAAATTGATGTTGCGGGCACTGGCGGAGAAGTTCTTGGAATCTTTCCCAAGCTTCATGAAAGGGCTCGTCCATTCCTTGGGTGAATTCCATGATTTGCGACCTTAGCTCCTGAGTCTTGTGGCTGGGATAGTATTTTAGTATGAATTTCTCACAAGCTTCTCCCCAAGTGGTGATAGAGTTGGGCGGCAGAGTTAGCATCCAAGTTCTCGCCCGATCTTTAAGTGCATAGGGAAAGCACTTGAGCTTGAGTTGATCCTCAGTGAGAGTAAGCAGAGGAATCGTTTGCACTTGGGTGCAAAAATCTCGGATGAATTGCAGCGCATCCTCGCTTGGCATCCCGTGGAACACCGGCAGCAAATTCGAGTCATTTGGTTTGAGATTGTAGTTTCTCACAGCAGTGGGGAGCACGATTGCCGATGTGTTGGTATCTCCGATTACCGGCCTAGTGAAGTCTCCCATATATTCCTTGTTCTGGGCCATCTCCTTCTTTTCTTCGCTTAAATTCTGCTCAGGGTTGAAATTGGCGGAGCTGACCTCTTCCTCCTTAGTGTGTTCTACCGTAGCTGTAGTTTGCTCTGGCTGGTCAGATTCAGAGCTGGCTTCAGAGTGTGCCTCAGAATCAGAGTCAGAGTATAACACGGCTACTCTGGTATGTGTGCGAGTGTTATCTGGCGGGGGAGTAAGTTTTCTTTTCAGACTACGGCGTCCCTGCATACACAACACTTAACACACGGAGTAAACGCACCGGAGGGAGAGAAAGGTAACAAAAACGAGAAAAACAGAAATTTAAATAAAGCAAGTAAAAACGACACAACTAAAACGCCTAAAACTTTCCCCGGCAACGGCGCCAAAATTTGACCCAACTAGAAACACCTCTAAGTTGACTTGCAATAGAACAAGGACATCCTAGCGATGGTAAGTTGACCCAGTGTCATCTCTCAAGGAAAGTCTTAAAGGGCTTTTAATTGTATCGCAGGAAAAACAGTAAAAGAAAGCAGTAAAGGTTTTGATTATTAAACTAAAACTTGAAATTAAAAACTTAATTAAAAACTGAACTTAAAATTAACTAGGCAAATTGAACTATTAAACCCTAGGCAAGATTTTAAAGAACTTAAATTAAACCTACTTATAAAATTAAATACTTGTAAATTTAAAGACTTCTAATCTAAGCATGAAACTAAAGTGCATAATTTAAATTGCATAATTAAAAAGAAAGCATGATCATAAACGAAAAACGTAAACATGATTAAACAAAATAAATTGAATTGAAATATGAAATACCGTAAATGTCTTGAACGTGTAATTGTGTCACGCAATCACAATCCAAGAATAAACTAAAAAACTGAATTGAAATCTAACTTAAAACAATAAATTCGAAAACTATGAAAAACTATGAAAGCAAGTAAATCCTAAGCTTCGGATGCCAAGAGATCTCAAAGATGGCGTCTAAAACTAGGGCAAAAGGTTGATTATTACAATGAAAAGTATAGCCCTATTTATAGACTTCAATTCCCTATGGATCACCATGGAAGTTGCCATGCAAAGAAGAATTCTAAAGGCAATAGAATCGTGCAAAATAAGGCAACTTCCAGCTGCAATGCACGCTTCTGGAAAACACTCCTACTCTCGCCAACTTCACGGCTCTCGCCAGCGGAATGGTTTCCGCTCTGACATTCGCCAGAAGAATGGGTCTTCAGCGGGATCGCTTCCTCTCTGGCATTTGCCAGAGGAACGGTGAATTCTCTGACTAGTGACTCCTCTAGCGCTTCGATTCCTCTGGCGCTTCGATTCCTCTGGCTTGTCTCTCCCTTCTGACGCGACTTCTCTGGCGTGACTTCTCTGGCGTGATTTCTCTGGCGTGACTTCTCTGGCGTGACTTCTCTGGCGTGACTTCTCTGGCGTGATTTCTCTGGCGTGACTTCTCTGGCGCTTCTCTGGCACTTCTCTGGCGGTCGACTCCTCTGGCGTGTATGCTGCTCTGGAGATTTCGGCTCTGGTCTGGAGATTTCGGCTCTGGCAGTGCATTTCTCTGCTCTGGAGACAGAGCTATGCTAAGAATGGCATTTTTAGCCAAAATTCTCCAAAATTGTATTCTTCCATCTATAAAACCTAAATCTCCTGCAAAGCATAAAACACACCATAAAACGCACCAATTTCTAGAAGATTTAGCTTAAAGTAAGCACATTCAAACCCCTAAAATTAGAACAATTAGGCATAAATCATTCAGCACCCACACACCTCGCGTAGGATTTCCCTGCTAAGCACACCTCGTGCTCAGACTTTTCACTCAGAGTTCAGAGTACCTTCCTGAACTCCGAACCACTCAAACACTCTTATGGGGGGGAGGTTTGAACGAGTGCCAACTATACTTACAAAGAACAAGTTCTTTCAAACAAGTTTGACCTTTGGCTTCTGGGTAAACAGATATATGCCTAGGGTCTAAGAGAATGTATGTAATCAGCAGTGACTGATTTTGGCTTTGGAATTCTCTTCTTTGATTCAAGCTTTGGGGCGGTTAAGCTTTAGGCTGAGTAGCAATTTCGGCAGAGCTTCAGCTTATGTCGTTGAATCGGTGAAGGTTGAAGTGATCCTCGAGCGCTATTTGTAGGAGAACTCTTGAATAGATCTGTTGGCGTAAATCGTCCTCAAGATTTCTTCCGTTGGAGAGCAATTCGAATTTGGGCTGAGGCTTCAATCTTCGAGGTTCCTTGTCTGTGTGGAAACGGCTCTCTTTGATGGACTGGAGATGTGACATCTCTGAAAAGTAACCACCAGATAGGAATGACCTCTGCAGAGATAAGATATTCTGAGATCTCTGCATTTAATGCGGCTGTACTTGTGCGTACGTGGCTTCCTCTGAACGTTGGAAGATCACTCCTAGGAGGAATGTTCAACTGATACTTGACTTTAGTATCAGTCCTTTGCGCGCATTAAATAATCAGTCTTCAACTGATTCTTCAACTGATACTTCAGTTGGTATCTACAGTCTTCAGTCTTCAGTCTTCGTTCTTCAGTCTTCAGTCTTCAGTCTTCGACACCGCAAATAAACTAGAAACGAACTCTAACACTTGAGTTCAAAACGATTCTAGTCTATTACATATAAGTCCTATGAATTTTGGTATCATCAAAACAAGGGTTAGGATATTCCACAAGGTTTCCAACAATTTCCCCCTTTTTGATGATGCCAAAACCACACAGCAGTTCTAGACAGCAAAAAGACTGAACTCACAGTACAAGTTCTAAACAAGGGGTGAAAACAGTTCCCCCTTAACAATTGAACCTAAAAACTTGTACTTTGAGCAAGAACGAAAACAGTTCTAAAACAGAACTAAAGGAAGACAGAAAAACCATAATCAGAGCCTGGACAAAGAGTCATTGTCTTCAGGTTGAGATCAATAAGAAGTTCATTTCATTAAAAAGGACTGATAAGCCATCAATCGAGGTACAGGGCAAGACTTACATTGGAGTAAAAAGAAAAACAAAAAACATCATGGGAAACCCATGGACTCCAGCAGTCTGCTTGGCTGCGCCTTGAACTTCTTGATCTTCATCTTCTTTCTTCGTGTCTTCATGTTCCTAAGCTTGTTCCACTCTCACTTGTGTTCCGTTGAATCGAGGTCTCTTCTGAAACGTCATCCTTCTGGTGATCCTTAGCTATCCCATTTACAATCAAGAAATAGGGACATGAGTAACCTTCTTAAAGGTTGCTCACTGACTCTGACTTTCCCAACTTTCCCCCTTTTTGGCAACATCAAAAAGAGAGATGACCATGGAAGCTGAAATCAAATGAGACTTCAACTCCAATTCTCAAGTAGTGGTGACGACTTGAGAAGGGGAGGAGTCCCGACTATGCAGAAGGGGAAGGACGTCAGGAGTGGGTGGAGAAGAATGAAAAAGAGAGGACGGAGAAGGCGGGGAGACAGAGGAATGATGAGAAGCAGTGTGAAGGAAAGGAAAGTATGCATAGCATCGTTAGAGATAATCATGAGATGCAGCTATACATATTATTCGGAGAGCGAGGAGACAGACGAGGAGAGAAAAATTATAGGAGTGCAAGAGGAGGGGAGGAAAAGCGAAGAAAATGCATGGCGAGGCGTTGATGAAAGAATTGGATCAAAACGCGCCTCGTCATACATGGGAGAGAAGAAGATGTGAAGATGGAGAATCGAATCAGTGGTAGTCGTGAGGACTAGCACTGTCGATTTTGCGCCGGATGGCAATGAGTTTCTGCGCAATACTGTTGCACCACATGGAGGCTTCACCAAAAGGCGAGATGCTTCCTGAGAATCAGGTGGAGTCTGTCCATATTTAGACAGGAACTTCCAATCCATGTGCCGGGCATGCGGATGGAAGACACTCGCTTCGCTGGATACAAGTGAGGGTAGAGCAAACTTTGACGCCGGAGAGACGTTGAGATCCAGTGGAAGGGTCCGGTGAAGACCATGTATGTGAGCGTCATTCTTCCACTCCATGACTTTGCAGTCATAGATTTCTCCTTTAGTCGGAACAATTTTTCTCTGCAACTTTTGAAACAATTGAAACTTTTTCTCACAGTAAAGGCTGTGGAGAGTTGTTAGTTGATGCAGAAAAATATTGAAGACAACATGGTATAAATAGACAAGATTTGAACCATGTAAGAAGATGAAAGGTTTTTCGAAAACTGTGCCTAAAATGCATTTGAAGAGAAAATTCGTGTCCGCCGTCACTGCGAGGGACTGCGTCTTCAAAAAGTTGAAAGGCATCATTACATACTGTCATGTCAATGAGCTTTTCAAGAAATTTTATTGCAGAGGCAAAAAGGTTGGAAAGATTTTTGGCAATAAGATCAGGACAAGTTCAATCAAAACAGATTTTCACTTTATAAAAATCTTGTCCTTCTCGGATATTCCATTTTCCAACAATTCCAACAATCAGTTAAAGTTTTTGAAAGAAACTGATCAGTTAGAGAAAAGATTTTGAACTAAAAACTTAAAGCTCATAACTGAAATAACTGATTTTGAAAGGTAAGCATTTAAAATACTTACTGATCAACTGAACATCGTAGTCAGTTGATACCACGTGATCCTGGTTGATTCATCAGGATGACTTCTTCTTCAGATGAGCATTCGGACTTCATTGCTTTCCACATCGGCGAACGTAGAAGCAGCAGTTGGTTGACCACCAGTCAGCATGATTGTTTGAGAAAATCTTCAAACACAGCATCACTCTTCAGGGTTGATGAGGCCGATCTTTGCACATAGATCATTGAACCTCTTTTCTGGAAGAGCCTTGGTCAGCAGGCCCGCTCTCTGAATAGCAGTGGGAATCCATTCCACAGAGACATTCTTCTTTTCGACATGATCACGAATGAAGTGATGTCGAATTTCAATATGCTTCACTCTGGTGTGATGAACTGGATTCTGGGAGATTGCAACAGCACTGGAGCTGTCGCAATAGATAGGAACTTCCTTTTCGTCGATCCCATAGTCCTTTAGTTGATGGACTAACCACAGGATTTGTGAGCAGCAGCTTCCGGCAGCAACATATTCAGCTTCAGTTGTAGAGGTGGCGACTGAAGTCTGCTTCTTTGAAAACCAAGAAATGAGCTTGTTGCCTAGGAATTGACATGTTCCGGAGGTTGATTTGCGATCAAGCTTGCATCCACCGAAGTCTGAATCTGAATATCCGGTGAGCTTGATGTCGTCGTCTGCTGGATACCACAATCCTAAATTGGGCGTGCCTTTGAGATATCTCAGAATCCGCTTTGCTGCATCCAAATGAGCGTCCTTAGGATCTGATTGATATCTTGCACATACCCCGACTGCAAATGCGATATCTGGTCTGCTCGCAGTCAAATACAGCAAAGATCCAATGATTTCTCAGTACTTCTTCGGAGAGACAGAGTTTCCTTCTGAACCTGGATCAACTTTCCAGTTTGTGTTCATTGGGATCTTGACTGACTTCATGTGCTGAATACCGAACTTAGCTATCAGCTCCTTGGCATACTTGGACTGGCTGATCAATATTCCTTCGTTGGTCTGCTTGATTTGCAATCCGAGAAAGAAATTCATTTCTCCCATCATGGACATTTGAAACTTGTTGGTCATGATGTCAGCAAACTTCTTGCACATGCGTTCGGATTTGGATCCGAAGATTATGTCATCGACATAAATCTGAACAAGCAAGAGATATTCTCCTTCTTTGAGAGTGAACAGAGTTCTGTCCACAGATCCCTTTTTGAAACCTTGTTCAACCAGATACTCCAAGAGAGTATCATACCACGCTCTTGGTGCTTGCTTCAACCCATAGAGCGCTTTCTTCATCTTGCACACCTTTTCTGGTCCAGCAACCTCAAACCCTGGAGGTTGTTCTACATAGACTTCATCTGTGAGCACTCCGTTGAGAAATGCGCACTTGACATCCATTTGGTGTACCTTGAAACCTTTGTGAGTTGCGAAGGCTAAGAAGAGTCTGACTGCTTCTAATCTGGCTACTGGAGCGAACGTCTCGTCGTAGTCGATTCCTTCTTCTTGACTATATCCTTTAGCCACTAGCCTTACTTTGTTTCTCACAACGTTTCCTTCTTCATCTTCCTTGTTCTTGAAAATCCATTTCAAGCCAATCACCTTTGCATCGTCTGGTCGATCCACAAGCTCCCAAACTGAATTCCGGTTGAATTCATTGAGTTCTTCTAGCATTGCGATGACCCACTGAGTAGACTTCAGAGCTTCTTCAATATCCTTGGGCTCTGTAGTTGATAAGAAACAGCTGAAATTCTTATCTTCATTGATGCAGTTCTGATTGATGTCGAAGACGAGGTTGCACATTGATCTCCGAGTCTTGACGCCATCTGATGGTTCTCCAATGATGTTCTCCTTTGAGTGGAGTTCAAACCATCTTCGATACTTCTTGATTTCTTCTGGAGATGGTGGGATTTCTTCGGTCAGAATGGTTCTGAGGTGTTGAGCACCTTCTAGAGCAGGGGAGAGTTGAGCTGGGGCGGCTTCTGTGCGTTCAACTCGAACTTCAGCAACTGGAGTTCCCCCTTGACTGATGACGTCTGCATTGGCTCCAGTCTGAACTTCAGACCTTTGGTTGATCTTCTGATACTGAAGCATCTCAGCATCTTCATCTTTGCCAGGTCCCCACACCAAGACAGTAGAGGGCTCGATGTTGTGGATTTCAGCTTTGGAACCTTCAGCGATCTGAACATTCTTTTCAGCATCTTGTTCCCTGAAACCATCTGTAGACTCATCAAAGATCACATGAGGTGTTTCTTCAACACAAAGAGTTTGAATATTAAACACTCGATAGGCTTTGCTTGAACGTTCTGTTCCAGAGTATCCAAGGAAGACTCCTGGATCAGCCTTGCTATCGAAAGTGTTCAACCTCTTCTTATCATTGTTGTGTATGAAACACTTAGAACCGAAAGCATGAAAGTAGGCAATCGATGGCTTTCTGTTCTTCCATAACTCGTATGGAGTTCTTCCATGTCTCTGAGTGAGGAATGAGCGATTCTGCGTGTAGCATGCGTTGTTGACTGCTTCGGCCTAAAACTTCAAATGGGAGTTTTGACTCGGCTAGCATCGTCCTTGCTGCTTCCTTTAGAGACCGGTTTCTTCTTTCTGCAACTCCGTTCTGCTGTGGAGTTCTTGCTGCAGAAGTTTGATGACTGATTCCTTATTCATCACAATACTTACGAATGACAGTATTGAGGAACTCAGTCCCATGATCTGATCTGATGCTGATGATGTTGACTTCCTTTTCAACGCTCAGTCTTCTCAGCAGCTTTGGCAGTTGTTAGGTCCGGGGGTCTCGAATAGGTGTATGGGGGGGAATACACCTATAGGCTATTTTTATGACTATCTACTGACCTCAATCAGAGGGATCTCAGTCAGAGATTAAAACGAAACTTTACACGCAAACAAAGACTCCTGTTTTACTGAAATCAGTTTTGACCAACAGGGTTGACGACTGATACTGAAAGCTCTTCAGTAATGAGTTATCAGTTAAGTTACTGGAACTTAACTGATTCAAATAAGGGCTTCAGTCGTGTTTGCAAAGATAGAGATGATATCACTCTTCCTTACTATCAGAGGATAGTTCAGTCAGATTGATATCATACGCAGCGGAAATTAAACTTAGTTTCGCAATAGCCTCGGTGGAGCAAGTTGTTGGATTAAGGTTTCTCTTTGCTGTTAGTCAGTGTTCAGTTTTATCAATTGAAATAGCACAAGTATGAATGTAAAACTGAAAGCTGTAAATAACACAGAGACTTTTACATGGTTCGGAAAAACCCTTTCCTACATCCACGACTGGTTGATCAGACCAAAAATCCACTCCGCAAGTGCTTGCCTGGTGCACTGCAAACCGTACCCGTGTGCTTGCCTGGTGCACACAACCGTAAACTGAAGATAACCCCTCTTCAGCACCCACACACCTCGCGTAGGATTTCCCTGCTAAGCACACCTCGTGCTCAGACTTTTCACTCAGAGTTCAGAGTACCTTCCTGAACTCCGAATCACTCAAACACTCTTATGGGGGAGAGGTTTAAACGAGTGCCAACTATACTTACAAAGAACAAGTTCTTTGAAGCAAGTTTGACCTTTGGCTTCTGGGTAAACAGATATATGCCTAGGGTCTAAGAGAATGTATGTAATCAGCAGTGACTGATTTTGGCTTTGGAATTCTCTTCTTCGATTCAAGCTTTGGGCAGTTAAGCTTTAGGCTGAGTAGCAATTTCGGCAGAGCTTCAGCTTATGTCGTTGAATCGGTGAAGATTGAAGTGATCCTCGAGCGCTATTTGTAGGAAAACTCTTGAATAGATCCATTGGCGTAAATCGTCCTCAAGATTTCTTCCGTTGGAGAGCAATTCAAATTTGGGCTGAGGCTTCAATCTTCGAGGTTCCTTGTCTGTGTGGAAACGGCTCTCTTTGATGGACAGGAGATGTGACATCTCTGAAAAGTAACCACCAGATAGGAATGACCTCTGCAGAGATAAGATATTGAGATCTCTGCATTTAATGCGGCTGTACTTGTGCGTGCGTGGATTCCTCTGAACGTTGGAAGATCAGTCCTAGGAGGAATGTTCAACTGATACTTGACTTTAGTATCAGTCCATTGCGCGCATTAAATAATCAGTCTTCAACTGATTCTTCAACTGATACTTCAGTTGGTATCTGTAGTCTTCAGTCTTCAGTCTTCGTTCTTCAGTCTTCAGTCTTCGGTACCGCAACTAAACTAGAAACGAACTCTAACACTTGAGTTCAAAACGATTCTAGTCTATTACAAATAAGTCCTATGAATTTTGGTATCATCAAAACAAGGGTTAGGATATTCCACAAGGTTCCCAACAATTTCCCCCTTTTTGATGATGCCAAAACCACACAGCAGTTCTAGACAACAAAAAGACTGAACTCACAGTACAAGTTCTAAACAAGGGGTGAAAACAGTTCCCCCTTAACAATAGAACCTAAACAACTTGTACTTAGAGCAAGAACGAAAACAGTTCTAAACACAGAACTAAAAAGAAGACAGAAAAACCATAATCAGAGCCTGGACAAAGAGTCATTGTCTTCAGGTTGAGATCAAAAAAAGAAGTTCATTTCATTAATTAAGACTGATAAGCCATCAGTCGAGGTACAGAGCAAGACTTACATTGGAGTAAAAAGAAAAACAAAAACATCATGGAAAACCCATGGACTCCAGCAGTCTGCTTGGCTGCGCCTTGAACTTCTTGATCTTCATCTTCTGTCTTCGTGTCTTCATGTTCCTAAGCTTGTTTCACTCTCACTTGTGTTCCGTTGAATTGAGGTCTTATCCTCTGGTTAATCTTCCTCATGATCATCCTGATGAAATAGGATGATCATTTTGCTTGATCGTCTTCAGTCTTTTGAGAATAAGTCTCTTAAGAATTTCCCCCCTTTTTGGCAACATCAAAAAGGTGGAATTTTGACTGAAGGATGAAGCTAAGACCACTGCGTGGAAGCAGAATCGCAGAATGGTCCAGAGAAAGATGTTGAGGGTCAGAGGTAAACGGAGAACGCGGAGGGTTTAGAAAAAAAAATGAAGAGTGAGGAGAGGAGGGATGAAGGAGGCGGAGAACGGGGTGGGATCAGGTTTGCATGGCTCTCGAGATGTTGAGGAAGAGAGCAACAATCATGCAAACCAAAGGAGGTTGAGGAGAGGGTTGAAGGTGAAGAGAAAGAGGCATCAGAAGAGAAGTGTGTGGATGAGGAAAATCGACTGAGTGGCTATCGTGAGGATAGACACTGTCGATGTTGCGCCGGTTGACAACGAGCTCCTGCTCATTGTTGTTGCTTGGCATCGAAGCTTCACAGTGGGCGAGAGGCCTTTCTGTGAAGACGATAAAGTCTGTGTTATTTCAGACAGATACTTCAAGCCGATGCTCCGGGCATGAGGATAGAAGACGCTCGCTTCGTTGGATACAAGTGAGGGTAGAGCAAACTTTGACGCCGGAGAAACGTTGAGATCCAGTGGAAGGGTCCGGTGAAGACCAGGTATGTGAGCGTCATTCTTCCACTCCATGACTTTGCAGTCATAGATTTCTCCTTTAGTCGGAACAAATTTTCTCTGCAACTTTTGAAACAATTGAAACTTTTTCTCACAGTGAAGGCTGTGGAGAGTTGTTAGTTGATGCAGAAAAACCGTGAAGACAACATGGTATAAATAGATAAAAAGTGAACCATGTAGAAGATGAAAGGTTTTTCGAAAACTGTGCCTAAAATGCAATTGAAGAGAAAATTCGTGTCCGCCGTCACTGCGAGGGACTGTGTTTTCTAAAAAGTTGAAAGGCATCATTACATACTGTCATGTCAATGAGCTTTTCAAGAAATTTTATTGCAGATGCAAAAAGGTTGGAAGGATTTTTGGCAAAAAGATCAGGACAAGTTCAATCAAAACAGATTTTCACTTTATAAAAATCTTGTCCTTCTCGGATATTCCATTTTCCAACAATCCATCAATCAGTTAAAGTTTTTTTTAAAAGAAACTGATCAGTTAGAGAAAAGATTTTGAACTAAAAACTTAAAGCTCATAACTGAAATAACTGATTTTGAAAAGTAAGCATTTAAAATACTTACTGATCAACTGATCATAGTAGTCAGTTGATACCACGTGATCCTGGTTGATTTAACAGGATGACTTCTTCTTCAGATGAGCATTCGGACTTCATTGCTTTCCACGTCGGCGATCGTAGAAGCAGCAGTTGGTTGACCACCAGTCATCGTGACTGTTTGAGAAAATCTTCAAACACAACATCACTCTTCAGGGTTGATGAGGCCGATCTTTACACAAAGATCATTGAACCTCTCTTCTGGAAGAGCCTTGGTCAGCAGGTCCGCTCTCTGAATAGTAGTGGGAATCCATTCCACAGAGACATTCTTCTTTTCGACATGATCACAAATGAAGTGATGTCGAATTTCAATATGCTTTACTCTGGTGTGATGAACTGGATTCTGGGAGATTGCAATAGCACTGGAGCTGTCGCAATAGATAGGAACTTCCTTTTCGTCGATCCCATAGTCCTTTAGTTGATGGACTAACCACAGGATTTGTGAGCAGCAGCTTCCGGCAGCAACATATTCAGCTTCAGTTGTAGAGGTGGCGACTGAAGTCTGCTTCTTTGAAAACCAAGAGATGAGCTTGTTGCCTAGGAATTGACATGTTCCGGAGGTTGATTTGCGATCAAGCTTGCATCCACCGAAGTCTGAATCTGAATATCCGGTGAGCTTGGTGTCGTCGTCTGCTGGATACCACAATCCTAGATTGGGTGTGCCTTTGAGATATCTCAGTATCCGCTTAGCTGCATCCAAATGAGCTTCTTTAGGATCTGATTGATATCTTGCACATACCCCGACTGCAAATGCGATATCTGGTCTGCTCGCAGTCAAATACAGCAAAGATCCAATGATTTCTCTGTACTTCTTCGAAGACACAGATTTTCCTTCTAAACCTGGATCAACTTTCCAGTTTGTGTTCATCGGGATCTTGACTGACTTCATGTGCTGAATACCGAACTTAGCTATCAGCTCATTGGCATACTTGGACTGGCTGATCAGTATTCCTTCGTTGGTCTGCTTGACTTGCAATCCGAGAAAGAAATTCATTTCTCCCATCATGGACATTTGAAACTTGTTGGTCATGATGTCAGCAAACTTCTTGCACATGCGTTCGGATTTGGATCCGAAAATTATGTCATCGACATAAATTTGAACAAGCAAGAGATCTTCTCCTTGTTTGAGAGTGAACAGAGTTCTGTCCACAGATTTCTTTTTGAAGCCTTGTTCAACGAGATACTCCGAGAGAGTATCATACCACGCTCTTGGTGCTTGCTTCAACCCATAGAGCGCTTTCTTCAGCTTGTACACCTTTTCTGGTCCAGCAACCTCAAACCCTGGAGGCTGTTCTACATAGACTTCATCTGTGAGCACTCCATTGAGAAATGCGCACTTGACATCCATTTGGTGTACCTTGAAACCTTTGTGAGCTGCGAAGGCTAAGAAGAGTTTGAATGCTTCCAATCTGGCAACTAGGGCGAACGTCTCGTCGTAGTCGATTCCTTCTTCTTGACTGTATCCTTTAGCCACTAGCCTTGCTTTGTTTCTCACAACGTTTCCTTCTTCGTCTTCCTTGTTCTTGAAAATCCATTTCAAGCCAATCACCTTTGCATCGTCTGGTCGATCCACAAGCTCCCAAACTGAATTCCGGTTGAATTCATTGAGTTCCTCTAGCATTGCGATGACCCACTCTGTAGACTTCAGAGCTTCTTCAATAACCTTGGGCTCTGTAGTTGATAAGAAACAGCTGAAATTCTTATCTTCATTGATGCAGTTCTGATTGATGTCGAAGACGAGGTTGCACATTGATCTCCGAGTCTTGACGCCATCTGATGGTTTTCCAATGATGTTCTCCTTTGAGTGGAGTTCAAACCATCTTCGATACTTCTTGATTTTTTCTGGGGAAGGTGGGGCTTCTTCGGTCAGAATTGCTCTGGGGTGTTGAGCACCTTCTGGAGCAGGGGAGAGTTGAGCTGGAGCGGCTTCTGCGCGTTCAACTCGATCTTCAGCAACTGGAGTTCCCCCTTGACTGATGCCATCTGTATTGGCTCTAGTCTGATCTTCAGACCTTTGGTTGATCTTCTGATACTGAAGCATTTCAGTATCTTCATCTTTGCCAGATCCCCACACCAAGACAGTAGAGGGCTCGATGTTGTGGATTTCAGCTTTGGAACCTTCAGCGATCTGAACATACTTTTCAGCACCTTGTTCCCTGAAACCATCTGTAGACTCATCAAAGATCACATGAGGTGTTTCTTCAACACAAAGAGTTTGAGTATTAAACACTCGATAGGCTTTACTTGAACGTTCTGTTCTAGAGTATCCAAGGAAAACTCCTGGATCGGCTTTGCTATCGAAAGTGTTTAACATCTTCTTATCATTGTTGTGTATGAAACACTTAGAACCGAAAGCATGAAAGTAGGCAATCGATGGCTTTCTGTTCTTCCATAACTCGTATGGAGTTCTTCCATGTCTCTGAGTGAGGAAGAAGCGATTCTGCGTGTAGCATGCGTTGTTGACTGCTTCGGCCCAAAACTTCAAGGGGAGTTTTGACTCGGTTAGCATCGTCCTTGCTGCTTCCTTTAGAGACCGGTTTCTTCTTTCTGCAACTCCGTTCTGCTGTGGAGTTCTTGCTGCAGAAGTTTGATGACTGATTCCTTGTTCATCACAATACTTACGAATGACAGTATTGAGGAACTCAGTCCCACGATCTGATCTGATGCTGATGATGTTGACTTCCTTTTAAACGCTCAGTCTTCTCAGCAGCTTTGGCAGTTCCTCCAGTGTCTCTTTCTTCTTGAAGAGAAATATAACCCAAGTATATCGTGAATAATCATCAACGACTACTAAGGTATACTTCCTACCGTTGTAGCTTCTTGGAGTGATCGGGCCAAACAGATCCATGTGAAGTAGATGCAGAATCCTTTCAGAGAAGTGTCCTGACTTTGACTTGAATGACATCCGCGTTTGCTTTCCTCTGAGGTATGCTTCACATTCTTGCTTCTTCTGGAATACAATAGAAGGAAGACCTTCTACCAGCTGATGCTTAGCAAGTTTGTTAATCGTCTTGAAGTTGAGATGGTTGAGTCTCTTGTGCCATAGCCAATTGAGCTCCGACCTGCTCTTGCTGATGAGGCACGTTTCTGGTGGGCTGTCTTCCCAAGAAACGACGTAGAGACTTCCTTGTCTAAATCATTTCAGAACCACCTTCTTCTGATTGTTTTTAACAGTGAATTCATCCTTCTTGATCTTCACTGTGAAACCACTGTCACAAAATTGACTCACAGACAACAGATTATGTTTAAGACCAGAAATAAAGCTAACATTACTGATACTGGCGTTACCCATGTTGAGCACACCGTAGCCTTTTGTTTCTCCAATTGAGTTATCTCCGAATGCAACTTTGGATCCAGCTTTCTCAACATACTGAGATAGATATTCTTTGTAGCTCGTCATGTGTTTCGAACAGCCATTGTCCAGATACCACGTTCTGATTGAAGCTTTGGCCTCTTCCTTCTTTTTATGTTTCCTGACATTGACCTGCAAGGAAGAGTTGCTTCAGGCACCCAATCAAGCTTTGGGTCCTTCGATGTTATCTCGAGTTCCCTTTGGAACCCATATCTGCTTCAGAATTGGTCTGGCTGATCTCTTGCGCTTTGTTGAATGTCTGATCGATGTCGTTGGCGCTTCAGGTGGCACATGAGCATTCTTCTGTTGAGAAATCCTTTTGAAGGCCTCACTCTTGTAGCAGTTCTGTCTGATGAGTGGTTGAGGTCTTCTTTGCTCGGCGAAGTATCTTCCCTGAGATACTCGAGTCTTTGCAGACTTTTGGAGACTTGGCTGATGTCCAGTAGCTTGTTGTCGAGGATGGCTCTTGGTTCGTCTGGACTCAGCATTGCTTGGTCTCCACGGATGTTGTTCCTTCTGAAACTGAACTGTGGATGTCAGTTTCTGACTGATGTGGCTTTTCTTCCCCCTGGATTGGTGAGGAAGATTCTTCTTGACTCCTGATGTTCCTTCCCGGAACTTTGACTGAAATCTGCTTTCCAGCCTTTTCAATAGAATGATCTGGTTGGCGGCCTCCTTAGCTCGTCTGAAGCTTCGTGGAGGTGGAACATTTGATCTAGCCATCAGTCTGCGCTTGCGAACTTCATCCATATCATGATCTCTTGATTCTTCTGAGGTTGTGATTTCAGAAGGATCGTCCTTTGAGATGATCATGATATCATTTCCTTTGGCAGCTGCAACCTTTCCTCCGATGCTGTTGACCAGACCTTTCGATGGAAAGTTGCTCATCATGGGTGATGAAACAAGAAACTTTACCCTAATTATAAAACGATAAACGCGATAAACGAGACAAGATGTACGTGGTTCGATCATAAATGATCTACGTCCACGGGAGTTCTTTGTTGTTTTCACTATACTTTTAGAGAATTACATATTACAAGTGAACAATCATGATGCCTTTAATGCTTGCTAACCTTCTATTTATAGATGTGAGAGTGAGCCCTACAGGCCCTAGGCCCATGAACACTAATAATTGGATTTAGGCCCTTTAATGCCTTAATACACTTTAGTTTTGACTTGATCCATTTGCGATGTTCTTCGTTGCTCATGTTGAGTAGCTCCCTTGAGCTGCGCAGGCTAGTCTTTGCTGCCGAGTAACCTGGGTAGTCTGCGCCGCCAAGTCCCGTAGTCTGCGCTGGCGAGTCCCTTAATCTGCGCTGCCGAGTAATCTGGGTAATTTGCGCCGCCAAGTCCCGTAGTCTGCGCTGGCGAGTCCCTTAATCTGCGCCGCCAAATCCCGTAGTCTGCGCTGGCGAGTCCCTTTATTATCTAAGGTCTTCAATTAAACCTGCGCTGGTTGGCCTCGTTCAATAAGAATAATGATAACAGTAATAGTAATCAAGTAAGATGTTCCTGTATTGCTAAGTACAGCGCTGATGAGTATTCTAGTCCTCATCAGCTATTCCTCCCCTAGTCTGGTTGAACTATGTCTTCTTCGTGTTCAACCAGTGGTATGCGGTATAGAGTCAGCGCTGTGCTGCTCTCCCGAGTAGGGTCCAAGTGTTTTTTAGCCCTGCAGCCCTGTAACTTATCACAAATCGGATACTTGTGAGTTTGCAAAAATAATCAATGATAGAACGTTACATCCCTGCTATTTTGTCAACACCAGAAATATCCCGACCCTGTCAAGATATTTAGAATAACAACAGTAAGAACAACAATGAAGAAATTCCCTTTCTAACGTGTTCATTAAGCCACTTTTTGATTATTATCATTGTGCTCGTGCTAAGGCAGCTCCGGAAGCTTTGTACTTAGGCAATTACAGCCGTGTCAACGAACAGCCCCTTTTCCCTTAGGTTTTGAATTTTTTTATCCCTAAAAAATAGGATATAAGAGGTGATGGGGGAATAACCCCCTACTCCCCCCCCAGTGTCGTGCGCGTACTTTAGAAGTCAAGCACGATTGTTGAAGACTTGGAAGAGTTGAGAATGCCCCCGAGTAGGGTTGAAAAACCGGTGCCGAGGAGTGACCCGGGAGAACGGCTGAATTGCCCCTTAAGGCTCATCCTCAGTCTAACTTTCGCGGCTTACGATGTTTCTGCGCGGAGCATAGACATTGAGGCCTTCATCGTGCAGTTAATGCCTTGAGTTGTGCAATTAATGCCTTGAATTTTGCAATTAATGCCTTGAGTTATGCAGTTAATGCCTTGAATTTTGCAATTAATGCCTTGAGTTATGCAATTAATGCCTTGAATTTTGCAATTAATGCCTTGAGTTATGCAGTTAATGCCTTGAATTTTGCAATTCATGCCTTGAGTTATGCAGTTAATGCCTTGAATTTTGCAATTAATGCCATGAATTGTGCAATTAATGCCTTGAGTTGTGCAATTAATGCCTTGAGTTGTGCAATTAATGCATTGAGTTGTGCAATTAATGCCTTGAATTTTGCGATTAATGCCTTGAATTTTGCAATTGATGCCTTGAATTGTGCAATTAATGCCCCTGTTTAACTTTCGCGGCTTACGATATTTTTGCGCGGAGCATAGACAATCAAAGAACCATGTCTAACATTCGCGGCTTACAATATTTTTGCGCGGAGCATAGACACTGTGAACTGACAACGACTCGGATAATCTGCGCCGACCGGGATAACTGAGATAACTGTTTTCCCTGTACTTGAAATAGCTGCTCTGACTGCGCTGAGATAGTCATACTGGTTGCGCTGATATAATTACTCTGACTGCACTGAGATAGCTCAGATACATTCTGAGGTTGATAGCTGCGCAGGCTGAGATGGCCTGTCCTGGCTGCACTGAGAAAGCTCAGATACATTCTGAGGTTGATAGCTGCGCAGGCTGAGATAGCCTGTCCTGGCTGCGCTGGGAAATCTTAGATACATTCTGAGGTTGATAGCTGCGCAGGCTGAGATAGCCTGTCCTGGCTGCGCTGAGAAAGCTCAGATACATTCTGAGGTTGATAGCTGTGCAGGCTGAGATAGCCTGTCCTGGCTGCGCTGAGAAAGCTCAGATATATTCTGAGTTTTACAGTTCTGGATCGTGGTTAAGTTACCATTTAAGGTTTTAATATCCGCTACGCGGCTTAGTTGCCGTTAAGGCTCAGATATCTTGCTAAGTTTTTTGAGAAAACACACATGGTGGCATATACTCCACTCCCCCCCTTAGTAACATGTGCATGATTCAACTAAACATGTTATGTGTATATTTGTGCTTGGTGTCTTTACTTGTGATGCTAGTGGCAGCGCTGACGTGACTATAGTCCCGAAGTAAGTTATTCAAATTATGTTTCAAGCCCTAGGCACATATGCAGAAGGTGTGCAGCTTCGTACTAGTTAATATGCAGAAAGTATGCAGCTTCGTGTACTTAGTCAATTCATATTCTAGCCCTAGGCACATATGCAGAAGGTGTGCAGCTTCGTGTACTTAGTATCAAATTCCCAAGTCCCATCAAAGATGATATAAATCACTAGTATGCCCAAGTGTTCAAGTAGAATATTTTTCAAATCCCAATCATGCTCACGTGCTTCGATAACTAAGATCATGTATAAGAAACTTTAGTTCTGCGAAGTACCTGTATCATCACTATTTAGTGGGTTTCCCGTGTTGTAATATAGCGTGTATCACATTTGTTCAAATGTTTTCCCAAAATATGTTTAACCTGCGCCGTAGGAATTCTTAAGCAAAAGTATTAGTAACATATGAGAGCCCTTCCCAGGGCTGTAAACTCGTTAACAAAGAAGGCAGATACTCCGGACAGAACTAATTTAATTAATCTCCAAATGACCCCCAAACAGATTGATCATGACAATGCAGCTAGAAAGGACTGAGTTTGCAAAAATTAGAACCGAATCAGTCTTAAGATCATAACAAAGTTATAGCATCCGTCCCGACTCCCGAGATTACCGCCGCATCGTAGTAAAGTCTAGCAATATTGGTCCCAAAATTAGAAGAAGATCATAGCAAAGTTGAGTTCAAAATTCTGTACATATATGTGTGTATATTTCCAGTGCAGGTACCATAAAAGGAACAACAAATTTGATAGTTAAACTACAAATTCGAATATTAAGGAATGGATGTCAAGTAATGTAATCAAGCTCGATCCCCCGGAAAATCATAATCAAAGGACACTTCTTCCCGAGCGGAGCAGTAGTGCTTAGTCTTCTTGTCATACCGGAAATTTTCTTCGTATCAAAATTTTAATAAAACTTATAGGGCTGAGCAGGAGTGCTGCATCAGCGCAGCGGCATAGTTGATGAACTATCCCTCGCCCTTCCTGCGCTGCATCAGCGCAGCGGCGCAGCTGATGAACTGTCTCTCGCCCTCCCTGCGTTGCATCAGCGCAGCAGCAGCTGATGAACTATCCCTCGCTCTCCCTGCGCTGCATCAGCGCAGCGGCGCAGCTGATGAACTATCCCTCGCCTTCCCTGTTCATTTCATAAGCAACAGTAATTATAAATTCAAAAAGCATTGGAGACGAAGACACCAAAAGAACTTATATAACTTGACTAGGGCTGCAAATCAAAAGCTGAGAAGAGCAGATAACACGAAAGAAAGCCATTGTCATGTCCTGTCGACATATTCACTTCTTCCAGCAAGTCAGCTTGCAACAACAATCAGCAAGGGATGCTAAAAAAAATGAAAGGTAGACAGAAGCCTATGTAGAGTGCATGCCAACCAATCCAAATGTAATCTGTGCAGGTCAAGATAATGACTGGAATATATTCCACTCTGATAAAAATAGCAACTTCACAGCATCCAGCCCAGAATCCCCAACAATAGATATAAGATACACAACAAGAACATATCAGAGACGCAATGCAAAGCTTAACAAGCGACAGCAGTAATATTCCATCCCCGAGCAAAACTAGTTACTCAGGCTTGAAGAAGTACATAACCAAAAATTGAGGACTGTCTTCTGTCCTACGCTGGCTGGTCAAGAACAAAGGAGAGAGGCGGCCCGATGATTCATTGCTAAGAACTGAAGCTGATGGCAATGAGCAGGCAACTCTATTGAAGCTCTATCAACTCTGGACCCTTGCTGCAAATCTGGTTTGAAGCACCTGACTAGCGAGTACCCATCGAAGCTCCACGGAGCAGGGGAGACTTTGGAGACGGCAAGCTCCGTTGAGCACCTTGAATTCTCGTCAATGGTCCAGTTGTGGATGGTGTTATCCACTGATCCCTCGCGCCCAAAAATAGCAGAATCACAAGAGATTAGCAAGACAAGCAAACAAAATTTTGAGGATTCAGTTCAACATGAAACATATTGAGTTCGAATAACGTGATCAAGTTCAACTTCATAGGAAATTGAATGTAGTGCAAGCCTTTTCAACAATGTGACTCGTATCGTGCTATGTCCCATTCTTAGAATCAATCAAGTCGCAATGAAAATACACTATTAATCCTGAAATCTATGCAATAATAACCGCAGTTCATCAGTCAAACTTAGGCGAAGTCTCACGTTGTGTTAATGATTTTTCAAGTGTTCCCATAACCGAACCAATAATCGGCCCCTTGATGCGCCCATAACAATCCAATATGGGATCAAGTAATTCATGCATGAATACTTTGTACATGCTACTTGGGAAGTATATGTAACTTCATCTAGTTTAAAGCAAACAAATGCCAACATGCGAATCCAAGATTAGAAATGGTAGTTTACTCAACATGTGAATTCAAAAGACATCAAGAAAAATTGTCATATACTTATAGCATCTGGATTTTCCTTAGAAACAATCAATCATAGTAGACTGATTTCGAAACATGATCAAGAAGGCAAAGAACAAGAAATGCAAATGTTCATATGTCGATTAGTCCTAGCAGCAGCAGTCTCAAGCAAATCACAAGAAGCAGAGCAAGATCAGAACATAATTGGAAATAAAATGAGCGTGCTAGAGCTGGCTGCGCAGCTGAGTAACCGTAGAGGATAAGAGCGCGCCCGAGCTGGCTGCGCAGCTGAGTAACCATAGAGGATAAGAGCGTGCCCGAGCTGGCTGCGCAGCTGAGTAACCGTAGAGGAAAAGAGCGCGCCCGAGCTGGCTGCGCAGCTTAACATCAGAGGAGAGGGAGGACCGGAGCTGGCTGCGCAGCTTGACAACGGAGGAGAAGGGTGAATATTGAGAATTTCTTCCCGGGCTGAGCAGCAATACTGAATCTTCCTTTTCCCCGACAATCACCTTCCTGCGCTGCTCTCGAAGGTTACCCACAGATTTCATCTTTAGTCCAGGTCCTTGGCAACCATATCAGCGCTGAAGTCCCCTACACATTGAATCAATGTTGTAATGCATTAACTTGAAAACAGAGTCACAATGGCGAAATTATTCCCACTATCCATCCCAAATCAGAGCAGAATCGCAATGAGATCAACCCTGGAACTAAAGTAAAAATCACAACAACGGAGGGCACATGTTATCCAACATTGACACCTTTCAGGACCCAATTTTAAAGAAACAATAAATGAACAAATAAGTAAATGAGTAAAGTGGCCACATCAAAACTGAAATTCTCATAGCTGAGTATGAAGCAATCACAATATCTGATAACTAAGTTTATTAGCCTTTCATATAATCGCACTATGAATCACAGCAAGAATCATAATGTCGTCAGCCCCAATAGTTGATAATGCTATGAGACTCTCAATCAAAGTTAATCAAAGTTAATCTCGTTTCGTAATATTCGAGTTAGAGCAAAGGAATCGAAGACTTAGCCTTGATTCTCTTTCCCGCAATTCGTTATTGATAGCAAGTAGTGATTAGTATAGACTTTTCGGGCGAGCTTCCCTGGAAGCAAAATGTCATTCTCAATCCTTGAGTGACACTTCAGTGTTGAATGGGTAGCTGCGCTGCCCCGGTATCTTCACCAGGAGCTTGGTCAGGACGATAGAGCTGGCGGCGCAGCTGAGCTGTCTCGATGTCTTTGCTGGGAATTTGATTATGATGGCCGAGCTGGCTGCGCAGGGTCTCCACGAGTAGCATTTCTGAGGATTCGATTGAGCCATAATTAAGACAATCGAAACACAAGATTAACCCAGACGTGCACATAACAATAGAAGAATACATATTAATTGAGAAAAATGGGGGGGGGGGGGTTTCCCTCTGCCCATGGTCTGCGAGCTATTATTGTTCGTTGGATAGGTGAATCAATGACCATGCCGAATAGGCGGGCTGCCTGACTGAGTTGCGGCTCCGGGAGAAAACGCCTTGAGCACTCATGAGCTATGAGTCACAGTGGTTGGCTTCGGCCAGGTGAAAATTGGAATTGAAGGAGACCCGATCTATGTTTGTGTGCAAGAGAGAGAGAGCGACAACAGAGAGAGGACTAGATCCGATATGGAACCAAACCCCGATTCTGAGAGAAGGAGGCCATCC